>NC_080737.1:5997023-6297023 GCF_019097595.1 Hemibagrus wyckioides
AGTGACTGAAGGTTTATTTTTCTCTGTCATTGCATAAGCAGCATTAAAGTGTAAAAGAATACACAGGCAAGAAAAAATTCTGATTCAAATTTGTTGTTCATTTGCATTGTCTCAATTAATTCTCGCTTTTCTTATAAATTTGGCATTTTAAAGGTTGATTTGAAGTTAAGTCAAATGCTCAGCATCTTCGAACATGGATTTTGTAAAAGAAAATGTGATAGAAACTCCAGCACTGGGAAGGCCGTTTCAACTAGGAATGCTATACAACTGCAGAAACCATGCAATAGTAAAAGGTATAACAATTTTTAATTATTTGACTCAGCTCTCTGTTTTAGTGAATATACACCTGCTCCTTATGAAACATTTTTAACATTGTAAACTACATTTGCATATGTACACTACTAGTCAAAAGTTTTTGGACACTGAGGAATTTTGATGTTTTATTTTCAAGAAACAACATAATACCATTACAATCACTGGATATGCATTCATACCAACAATAATATACAGAAGATAAAAATTTAAGAACAAAAATACATATTTTGTCTAACAAAAAGCGTAGATTTTAGACTCTTTAAAATCTGCTGCCTTTTGCAGCTATAACTGCCAAACAAATTCTAGGCATTCTATCAAGAAGGGATTCTAAAAATTGTTCTGAAAGTTCACTCCAGAACTGATGAAGAAGTGTCCACAGATGCTCAGCACTGGTTGGTTGTCTGGCAAGTTTGAATAATACTAAATCGATAGGGTTAAGGTCCGGTGACTGTGGGGGCCATGTAATCATTTTCAGCTTTCCTTCTTGCTCTTTTTTCTTCAAATTGTTCTGGCAAAGCTCTGGTCAATTTAGATGCATGTTTTGGATCATTGTCCTGTTGTAGCATGAAGGACTGTTGAAATAGTCTCAAGGTATGGCATGTCTATGGAGAATACTATTGTAACACTCTTTGTTGAGATTTCCGGTCACCCTATATTGTCAGCAACCAGTCACCAACTCTAGAGCCCACAAATCACCACAATATCACAACAGTTCTGCATCCATGCTTGACAGATGGTACTACACAATCTGGTATCATCTTCTCACCAGTTCTGTGATGCACGTAAAAATCTTCATTTAGAACAGGGATCCTCAAATCTGGCACGAGATCCACCTTCCTGCAGAGTTTAGCTCTAACCTTAATTAAACTCACCTGAGCATGCTAATCAGTGTCTTCAGGATCATCAGAAAATCACAGATAGAGGAGTTTGATCAGGGTTGGAGCTAAACTCTGCAGTGGGTTGGCCCTCCAGGGAAAGATTTGAGGAACCCTAGTTTAGAACAAAAAATACCAAACGTTGATTCATCAGACCACAAGACATTTCTCCAGTGAGAAACAGTCCAATTTTTGTGTTCCAAAGAAATATTTGCGCTCTCAGCAGGGGTTTCTTGGCAGCTTCATGCCCCATCAAGCCAGCTTCCTGAAGTCTCCCCTGCACTGCTGAAGTTGACACTGGCATAGCTTTAGTTGCAATAAGCTATGCTGTGATTTCTGGTGCACTTACAGTAGCTTGACAAAACTGGAGACTCTTATAAACTTCTCCTCTGATTTTGTTGTTGTTAAGGTCTTTCTTTTCCAGTCATCATTCTGTTTCTGCATACCTCTTAATGGTGTATGCTACAGTACTCACTGGTATTTTAAGTTTCTGGGCAATTTTTCTGCAGGAAATGCCTCCTGTGGTTGCCACTGGATGTTATAAAAACATGCAAAGATGACCCTAACCTGGGGTAAAACAGACCAACTATTTGAAAAACTGTTAAGCCATAATTCAATCCAGCTGGACAGCACAGCCAGTCAACTGTGACTGAGACACTTTACTTTTATAGCATTATACTGTACCAGTATACAGGTATATAAGTACTGCAGTCATTTACAAATGAATCGTTGGAAAAGTTCAAGAATTATGCTGTAATTTCATTTCAAAAAGCAGATGAAAAATGTTTTGTTGTGTTGTAGTAAAATATATGAATTATATTAATATATTTCTTATTTTCAGCACAATATTGGCAAAATGTAATATATATGAAAAACATGGGGTGTCAAAAAACTTTTGACTGGTAATGTATATATATATATATATATATATATATATATATATATATATATATATATATTTATATATATATATATATATATATATTATTTCTAACAGAATCGCTTTGGGATCAAGAGCAGCTGCTGCATGACAAAGATGTTCGTTCGCAACATAGCACAGAGTTCACATATACATCTTCAGACACAATTGAGGAAAAATCAAAGCAGCTGAAAGTTGATGCTGAACTGAAACTGAGTATTTTGGGAGGAACTGTCAATCTTAGTGGTGCAGCCAGATATTTCAATGACACCAAAAAGTCATTCATACAACAAAGGTTGACGCTGAACTACAGAACAACCAGCAGATTCGAGCAGTTAACTATGAGCCATCTGGCACAAGGAAAAATGGGCCACTGTGAGGTATTCGATAATAATATAGCAACACATGTTGTTATAGCAGTTCTATATGGAGCGGATGCCTACTTTGTATTTGATAAAAAGGTGAATTTGTCTGAGGACACAACAACTGTACATGCAGAACGAAAGAGTGCAGCTGAAAGCCTAAAAAGCTTAGCTGAGCTACAGGTAGAGTTAACCATGAATGAAAATGAAAAGGCTGAAATGAAACAACCGACTTGTACATTTTATGGTGATTTCAAGTTGCCTTCTAATCCAACAACTTTTGAAGAAGCTGTGAAGGTTTACAAAGATCTTCCAAAGATGCTTGGAGAAAATGGAGAACATGCAGTTCCAGTTAAAGTGTGGCTTTATCCTCTGGTTAAACTGGACTCAAGAGCAGCCAAACTTCAAAGACACATCTCTACACATCTCATTAGAGCTGTGGAATCCGTGATTGAGAATTTAAATGAAACATCAATGAAATGTGGTGACCTGATGGAAGACACAGTGGCAAAAACATTCAACACATTTTACAATCAAGTTCAGGACTTTCAGAAATGCTGCAATGAGTACAAGCAAGAATTCACACAAAAACTAGGGTTCGTCCTGCGAAAAATGTGTGGAGATGAAACAGATATAGAAATCCTAAGTGAACTTCTAGAAGCCCATGAGAAAACTCATTTTAATAGCCGTGATCTTCAGCAGTGGATAACAGTGAAAGAAAAAGAATACAACCAAAAGAAAGCACTGCTAAAAATGCTCAAGGAACTTGGAGCAGAAGTGGATGCTGACAGAGACAAATATCTATCAGACTTCAATGTGGAGAATTTGGTTTCTTACACTTTTCCTTGTCAGGGAAAATCATGGAACCCTGAGGAGCTCATGTGCATGAAGAAAAATTTGAAACTGTTTAAGGGTTTGATCACTTCAAATAAGAATAAATCCACTAAGTTTATTGTAGAGAGTGTGCCTCAAACACCAGATAAACCCTGTTCCTGGATCCTAATGTATGAAAATAGATGCAGTGAAGCTACCTGTTTTGTTCCTCCATCAAAGCCGGCATGTCCAATCATTGAACGTGTCACAGATAACAGCATAACAGTACAGCTGAGGTCTTCATGTGCTGCTACACTGAAGAGGCAACTACTTTACAAAATGAAACAAGAGATTGACTGGAAATCTCAGACTGTCACTGAAGATAGAGTTACACTGACAAATCTTAAAGAAGGCACTGATTATGAAATAAAATGTGCAGCAGTAGGAACAATGGACTACACCGTTGAAAGTGACATAACTGTTACAACTACACACTCTGTGGTAAAAAGGCAGATGGTCCTAAAAGCAACTGAAAGTGAATCAACCCAGCAGGTGATTGGTAAGTACAAAAAGTCTTCTGAAAAATTTACTGAAATTTATATGAACATTTAGGTACAACAGTCAACTGTTTAATGGAGTAAATTCTTTGACTGTTCTCCATAAAAAACCCTGAATAAATGTATTATGCTTCAAAAGGCCTTAATGTTGATCTTTGGCTTTTGGCATTACATTAAAATGTACAGTTTGGCTTCAACAAACATTTGTCCTGATTTGGTCAGTTCTGTTACATTATTTTAGAAAGTTGTAAAATATGGTGTGAGAATTCATAATGATATTTGTCCCTTTGGATGAAAAGCTGTAAATCTCAATTTTGGCAGTTGGAAAAAACAAATGAATTTTGTTTATTATGGATTATTTACCAGTGAATATTATTAAAGTGTATTAATAATACAAAAAAAAAAAAAAATTAAAAATTAAAAATTTAATTGTAGTCAGTATTAGATCTAAATTGTCCACTTCATCTGTTGACAATTAAAACATTGAGAATATATAAATAATAAAAAATATTTATATTGGCTGTTTGTTCACAGATATAAAGTTTTGGCTTTTTTTATCTGGAAATACACTGAATTCCCACAAGCACTTCGTAGCTCGGCTTAAACAGCAAGTTCGCCTGCAGGAGGTGTTTACAGTGGATGAGTGTGATTTCATTCTGGGTTTCATTCTTGTGTCACGAGCTGGAACTGACATTGAAGTAGCAATGAAAAAGCTACACAGTGTTTCAGGTATTCACAAAATATTCTTTAAAATATTGCATTATGTATGTGGAATTACTTTTGCATATAGTAAATAAGTGTTTTTTTATTTTTTGTATTTTACAGACACCAAACCTGCAGTCCTGGTGGTGCTCCATCACACGTTAGATCCAGAGTATGTTGTACCAGACAGCAGCAAAGCTGTAAACAGAGAGAATATGTTAGCAGTCGACTGTCTCTTGGGGATACTGCAGTGTCTGAAGTATAATGAATCACTGGCCAAAACATCACAATATCTGGTATATTTTTCAAATTAAGCAAATATTATTTTTCAGGTTGCTTCATGCTCAACCACAATTCATGTTGAAGTTGATGCCAGCTGTGGTTTTAATGTATATTACCAAAAATATAAAGAATTTATGTTATAGAAATTCTGTATATAAATAACAGAATTTATAATGTTATAATCATATAAGATTATATAATAATAATAACATTAATAATAATAATAATAATAATAATAATAACCATCATCATCATCATCATCATCATTATTATTATTATTATAATTATGTCTTGTTTCCTTACACGCACAAAGAACCTGTAAATTAAATTCTTCTGCTATTTTAACAGGAGAAAGAACTACATATGAAACTGAAAACGGAAGGTGTAAGGTCAGGTGAGTGTGAGAGATTTTGTTTCTTATAGAAAAGTTACCCAAACTAGTAATATAAAAAAGGCAGTCAATAAATCAGTCTTTTTGTGTGTGTGTGTGTGTGTGTGTGTGTGTGTGTGTGTGTTTTGTAAAGAACCTAGAAACAGAGCAAGAAGCAGTGAAGAGAAAGATGAAGGACTTGAAGATAGTATAATCTTCTCTGGTTGCATATTTCTGATGAATGAGGCACAGGAAAGCAAGAAAACATTAACTAAGGAAAATAAACAGGATTTAAGGGATTTACAAAAATGTTTTAAGACTGAGCTGCAAAACAAGAACAAACAACTACAGGAGATGATGATCATAGTGGAGCAAAAGAAAACTGAGTTTAAAGAGAAAGAGAGTCTTCTAAACAAAAACACACAAACACTTCAGATGACACTGGAAAAAAAGAACAAAAAGCTTAGAGAAGTAAAAGAAGAATTGAGAAAAACAAATATGACTTTAGAAAAGAATCAGACACAGTCGAAAGACAAAGAGAGACGACTGGAGAGTGTGGTGAAAGAACTGGAAACCAGTAAAAACAAACTAACAGAAAGAGATGGACAGCTTCAGGAGAAAGACAGACTTCTGACAGAAAATACACAAACACTGCAGATGAAAGACGAGACACTGGAAGAGAAGGAGACACTGCTCAAACAGACAAGAGCTGAACTGGACACAACAATGAAGGAATTAGAAGACAGTCAGAGACACATGGAGGAGAAAAACACACAACTAGAGAATCTGAACAAAATGCTGACAGAAAATACAGAAACACTAAAGAAGAAGGACAACAAACTGGAGGAGAAGGAAAAACAGATCAAAGAGATAGAAGAAGAATTGAGAAAAACAAATAGGACGTTAAAAAAGAATCAGACACAGATGAAAGACACAGAGAGACAACTGGAGAGTGTGGTGAAAGAACTGGAAACCAGTACAAATATACTAGAAACACTGGGACAGAAGCAGAGACAACTACAGGAGATGATGATCATAGTGGAGCAACAGAAAACTGAGTTGGCAGAAAAAAACAAAGAGCTTGAAGAGAAACATTTTCTTCTGAAAGAGTATTCACAAATACTTCAGATGAAGGACAAGACACTGGAAGAGAAGGAGAAACAACTCAAAAAGGTAAAAAAAAGAATTGAGAAAAATGAAGACATTAGAAATGACACACTGCTTAGAGAGGTAAATGTGATTAGGAAAAATCAAATATAAAATAATAATAATAATAATAATAATAATAATAATAATAATGTACTGTGAAACAATATAACATAAAATGATGATGCAAAGAAATTCACTGCAGTACAAAATCAGTTAGTGCCAACATTTAGACCAGAAACAAACTAATGAATTATAATTATAATATTGATAAGAAACTATGCTCTCATTTAAATGCCATAGCTTTAAATAATTTGTTTTAAGACGCTTTTTAATATAGTTTCGTGAGCCTAACTGCTTAGTGTCATATAAAAGTAATTAGTTTTTACTAACACACTAAACAGATTATATAGCTATCCGTAATAACAAAGTAGGAGTCAGGGTCAAAAACATAAAACGTCTAAAAAAACGGAAGCCTTCTTTGAATTGTCTGATTAAATCTTTTAAAATTGTATGAAAAAAAAATCTATATATTTATATACTATATTATAGTATGTTTCAATATGTTAGATAGATTTTGCCATAAAGAATATTATATGAAGACTTAAGTGAAAAGAATGCAATAGAAAATAAGGAACTTACAGTGTTTTTACCTTTTATTTGTTTGTCAGTTTGTTTACACATTTTTAAAGTAAAATCTTTCATAAATTTTTTTTTTTGCTTTATTAAAAAAATTCTTTCAAGCATTCAGAAACATTCATCTCATTTGCAAAACAAAATTGCCAAAATTAAAGCATCTTTAGCACTTTGCTTAAATTAAAAAGATTTCCACTCGACCATTAAATGTACATTTTATATTAAAAAACAAACAGCATTTCATGTGCGTTTTTATACATTAAACATAATTTACACATTTCCAGTAAATGATGAAAGCACATTATAAACATTCCAGTGCAAAGTTGTTGTTTTTTTGTTTGTTTTTTTTGCACTGTGTCGGTTTACACCTGCTTTACTTACAAATTAGTTGTTTTTACAGGTTGAGCTGAAGTTGAATATTAAATGTTCATCATCAGTGTCAGCCTCTTCAAACATGGTCACTGTACAATAAGATATAATTGAAACTGCAGTGCACTACAGAATAACCAGCAGATTTGAGCAGTTAACTATGAACCATCTGGCACAAGGACAAATGAGCCACCATGAGGTATTTGATCATGATGTAGCAACCCATGTGGTTATAGCAGTTCTCTATGGAGCAGATGCCTACTTTGTGTTTCATATAAAGGTGAATTTGTCTGAGGACACAGATTAACAGGGAGGAGTAAAGGTGGTTGCTGAGAAGCTGAAAAACCCTTGTTTTGCTGGGGAAGTGAATTAAACCTGAATGAAAATGAGAAGGCTGAAAAGAAACTTCACTGAATTGAATTGTATATTTTATGGTGTTTTTTTTAAGTTGCTCTCTAATCCATCAACTTTTGAAGATGCTGTGAAGGTTTACAAAGATCTTCCGAAGATGCTTGGAGAAAATGGAGAACATGCAGTTCCAGTTAAAGTGTGGCTTTATCCTCTGGTTAAACTGGACTCAAGAGCAGTGTGGTGTAGTGATGGTCTTCCATCAGGTCACCACACCAAATGTGGTGACCTGATGGAAGACACAGTGGCAAAAGCATTCGACACATTTCATGATCGAGTTCAGGACTTTCAGAAATTGTCTGTTCCATAATTCTGATTCTCAATGCAGTGTTCATATATACAGTAAACGTAATAGTTTTAGCTCTGAAAATAACAGCTGAAAGATGTGTGAAAGTATCAGTAGTGATCTTGCTCAAATTGACCTAGAATATATATTTTACAGGGTATTTTGAACAAGTCACCAAGTCAACATCAAAGTAAGTGACATTTTTACAGGCAGTTTATTATGTACAGTGGAACACCATCACACATTTAGCATAGTTTTTGTGGGTTTTTTTTTCTTGGTTTCTTGAGACTCTTAAACTTGTAGAAATGTAGAAATCATGTATTTATTTATACTGAAAATAAAAGGAGGTGGGGTTATTTCATTTATTTAAAGCTTTTTCAATTTGCTGAAACAGGCAGTACAGTTAAATAGTCCCAGGAATCAATTATATTATGCTCTGGTGACTGAGGATTTGATGTTTTTCTTCATTCTGCAATTTCTTTCTTTCTTTCAGAGTACAAGCATATTGTCGCGCAGAAGATGAAGCATCCTCCTCTAACATACTTTACTCTAAAAACTGGGAGGACATTAGGCTATGATGTGGACATAGAGAGGAAACTTCAGGAAGGAACAGGTCTGCAGAAAGTGATGAATTTGGAAGAGTCTGATTTCATTCTGGTTTTCTGCCCTGTTGTTTCTCAAGCTGGAACTGACATTGAAGCAGCAGTGAAGGAGCTCAGTACCCAAGCAGGTAAAACACTCATTATTCCAATAAAGTCCTGGTATTTAACATATATGCGGAATGAAGAGTGAATAGTGCTATTAAACAGTAGTCTAAACTGGATTATTGTCTCTTTTGCTAATTCAAGTAAATTTTACAGTAACTGAATAACTGATGCAGAAATCATAAAGCCACTAACTCATATGTCTTTCTCAAAAGGTCACAAACCTGCAGTTCTGGTGGTGCTTCATCATACATTTAATCCAGAGCTTATTGTACCAGACAGCAGCAGATGTGTAAAGAGAGAGTATACAATCACAGTCGACTGTCTGTTCCATGAAGATCAAGGATTACTGACATGTTGTAAAAACCATGAAGCACTGTACAAAGTTATAAACTGGATTGAGGTGAGGATTTTTATTTATTTATTTTTAAATCATGGAGAGTTTTATATTTTACAATAAATAAATAAATAAATAAATAAATAAATAAATAAATAAGGAAATCTTTACATTTTAAAATGGCAAAAACAGTTAAAGTTCTAACAATATATTCTACAGGACATTTCAGAAAGGATACCAAGGAAAAGTCAAAGTAAGTCACATTGTAACACACAGTAGGGTATAATACCACCACACATTTATTTTATTTAGTGCTTTATCAAATTTGATCTTTTTTTATTAGCTTCATGAAATACGAGTGGATACTTTAATTCCTCAATAACACTATGTAACAAATCTTTACTTTTTTCTTGTTCCTGGGAAGTAAGTGTTATTTCCCCCTTTCTTTGTAACCCAAATGAAGAGAAAAAAAACATCTTAGCCATGAAAGTTTGGGTTAGTTTTAGACAGTTTTTTTTTTTAAGTAAAATTTAGTAATTTTGAGGTTTTCATTCTGTTAAAAGCCCAAACCCAAACTTCAAGGGGCTTAATGGCTATTTTTTTTAAATCATTTTCCATCAAGAGTAATTGGAAAATGTCATTCACTACCCAGGAACAAAAGTCGTGTTACATAGTGTAATTAGATTGAATCATGCAAAACAGTTAAAATAGTCCCAGGAATCATTTCTGTTTTGCTATGGTGACTGATTATTTGGTGTTTCTTTGCAATTTATGCTCATTTAGATCAGGACCATCCTGCTAGGCAGATGATGAAGGGTCCTCACCTAAAATACTTCACTTTAGTAACTGGAAAGACATTAGGACACCATGTGGAAATAGAGATGAAACTTCAGAAAGTGATACCACATCTGCAGAAGGTGATGAATTTGGAAGAGACAGATTTTATTTTGGTTTTCTGCCCTGTTGTTTCTAAAGCTGGAACTGACATTGAAGCAGCAGTAAAGATGCTCATTACCCAAGCAGGTAAAGCACTCATTATTCCAATAAATAAATGAAATTTACAAATATCTTCAGGCATAAAATTTTAAGGATGAAAAAGAATTGTGAGGATGAGAAAATAAAGAGAAAGATTAAACAATTAAAGAAAATATGACATAATCCTATAAATCTTTGTTTTCATTAACCTTCTATATTTGCCCAAAGTTAAGAAATGCTTTTTTATTTCACTAAACTCGAATGTTTCCCATCAAAAGGTAACAAACCTGCAGTTCTGGTGGTGCTTCATCACACGTTTAATCCAGAGCTTATTGTACCAGACAGCAGCAGATCTGTAAAGAGATGGAATATGATCACAGTCGACTGTCTGTTCCATGAAGATCAGGGATTACTGACATGTAGTAAAAACCATGAAGCACTGTCCAAAGTAACAAACTGGCTGCATCCTGAGGTGAGGTTTCTCAACACACAATAGAGCCTCTTTTTTTTTTTTTTTTTTTAAATTACCGACTTTACTCTTAGTCAAAAGATATATTTTTGTGGTCACAACTTGTGATCATTACTTAAAATATTGTGAAATATCATACTCAGCAAACAGTCTTCATTATTTGGTGTGAATAGGTAAAAAAAAACTTGCTGTTGAGGCAACATTACTATCTCTAGTGTAGCGAGATGTGTCATTTCTAGGAGGAAATGTCATCTCCATGCTTATCTTCCTTCGGCCACAATATACCTACTCAGCCGACAGATACAGAAGCAAATACAGAAGTGGTTTATGGACACAAAATATATGTATTTAAAATATATGTAAAAAATCACCCACAGTTGATGGGGTTTGTTTGTTATACCACAGGTTTTAGTGTTCATCCCTTTTTTGTGTGTTTTGCAGGTTGATAAAAGATCCTGAAACAAATGACAAATTCGACACACTCAGTGAGTATGATGAGTTTTTAATTCATTTAATTTAAGTTAAATGAACCTGGGCATTATGCTGGTGAGAAACACCTGGATCTTCTCTGACAGCTACTGATAAACATAAGTACATAACATTTTAATGACTATGAATTTTGATTTATTCCAAAATAAAGCGGCCAGGGGGCTGGACTGGCTCAAAGACATTAGGTTTTGTAACTACTTATAAAAATAAAAAAGAATATCTATCTATCTATCTATCTATCTATCTATCTATCTATCTATCTATCTATCTATCTATCTATCTATCTATCTATCTATCTATCTATCTAGCTTCTTATAATAAATAATCATATAGTAAATATAAAAAAGTGAGATGAAAATGATATTATTGCGTGAATGTAAAAATAAGCAGTAGAGTAAAAAAAGACAAAATATTAAACATTTGCTTTAGATGTGACATTGATTTTTATTTGTATTTATTTAAACAGAGACAGACATGGCTCGGGGGTAGTAAAATGCCCAGGTCTCTAGTGCATCCTTTATATTTGGGAATGATTAAGAACACTTCCGGGTTCCTGATTGTTGCTGTTTTCATGATTAGTGGAACTGTAGGGGGAAAGTCCACACAGGGACAAAGGTACACAAAAATAAACCCACTGACAACAATATGTATATCTGAGGCTACAATTACATTTTTTCCACCTCCAAAGTTGCATTTGGCTCTTATATGAGTATTTGAAAGTTACAGCTTTGACTAAATACACAAAGTACTAAATACACAAAATGTGGTTAACTGTCATCCATGTGAATGATACTAGATGTTTTTTGGTTTTGTTTTTAATCAGTATTTTACTTCCAGTCTGTAACTGTGTAAGTCAGTCATCTGTCCGTCACTGAAAATAAAGAAAGAAGTGTGAGTGTGAGAAGGTAGTTTTCACACATTATCTTTGAAAAACACTGCTGTAGATTTTATTTTACTGGTTGTATTATTTTTTAAGTTGAAGTTGTGAAAAGTGTATATATTTTCTGTAATGAAATTTACATCTGCTACTAAATTTCATTCTTTCAAATTTCTGTTGTTTAACATCTGCAGCTCATGACCACAGAGGTGACCAGATGCAGATGCAGCCTTTTCTAAAACATTTTACTCTTGCACTTGGAAGCCCATTTGGACTTTGTGAGGGTATAGAGCAGAAATTTCAGGAACTAATACCAGGTCTGCAGAATGTACAGAAGCCAGAGGACTGTGATTTCATTATGGCTTTCTGCCCTGATGTTGACAATGAAACATCTTCTCAAGATCTTGTGGAGAAGAACTGACCAACCTACTACCCATACACATAATTGAAATAAATCACCATTATGTTTAGAACTTGTAATATTTTATTATGTAAAACTGACTTACCCGTGTTATGATTTACATTTATATAATGATCTACACTTACTCCATGTGTACTGTTTATTGGTGGCTCTCTCTGTTCTTTCTACAATGTATGACCATGTAATGTATTTTATGATAAATATAAGGAATACATGAAATATAGAATAATAATAAAAAAGGAGAGTATTATGATTTTATGCAATTACATATATTAATTAGGTAAAATAAATATTAAATATATTAAGTATTAATGAAACACTAGGGGGCATACTGCTATATTAATGGCAGGTGGTATGATGCAGTGTGATGGGAAACAGAGTTACTGTTAGTATCACTCTGTTTTCTTACTTCCTTCTCCTATACCACAGCAACTGGTCATCACTAACAATTTTAACTAAGGAATCAATAAAACAGTCTAATTATTGCCTGTTATTCTGTAAAAAACACTAAATGTTCTTATAGCAGCTTGTAGCAGCTAGTGAAAGTTGTTCCAGCAACTGTTTTGTGTCTCTTGAAATTAAAAACACAAACTAGTTCATAAAATCCTGAAAGCACACAGTCCTGAAGAAAAGTAAATTTTTACCATAGAAAAACATTTTTAAAAATTGTTTATTTGCAGTTTCTGTGGAAAACAAAAATAAAAAGGGGCGATAATATACACCATGCAAACCGAACAAGAGCCTCTAACCAATCAGATACGAAAATCCAACAGTTCAGTGGAGTATTTTTTGTATTTTTTTTTCCTCATATAACTACGATGGCCGAGTACTGCAAAAGAAAATAACAATCAGAAAACATAGCAACAATTCAGACAAACTGGTAAAGGTAGGTATAGTTTGCGAATGGAATTCTTACCACTGAGTGGACGAGACGTCTGTCACTCAAGACATACAAGAAGTAGGAAATCGAACTTTATTTCTTGTGCATGTGTGGAGTTCTGCGTTCACTTTGAACCACTTTTTCGATAGTGCAACTCAGGGGCGTATCTAGGATTTGAAAACATCAGGGGCTAATTAGGGAGAGGGGGTAAGCAAGAATAACACGTTTTGTAAGGACATTTTTATGTAATATTGTTTAATAATAAACACAAATTAACACAAACAGTATGCAACTTTAGAAAATTGCATTTAATCTTTTTTTCTGACTCCTCCCATCATTTCAGAATCTTGCTACTAAAAAAGGAGTTCATTAAATTCATTATATTTTCTCACACAGGTATACCATGCAATATTATCTCTTTTACAGCTTGTGTGTGAAGTAGTGCCGTGTAGATCCTTTATTATTATTATTATTTTACAGTAATCTATATTTCACTTCATATTTATTGCACCTCTTATTTCATTCCTGATTCATGCTGCCACTACTGTATGAATTATTCTTTGTTTATTTTTTTAAAAATTTTTTCCAGCTTCTCTTCTCTTCTCTTCTCTTCTCTTCTCTTCTCTTCTCTTCTCTTCTCTTCTCTTCTCTTCTCTTCTCTTCTCTTCTCTTCTCTTCTTGTTCTCTCATCTCTCACCTATCTCACTGCTTGTATCTTGTCTACTTCATGCTCTTGGTGACTTTTCTATCCTATTTCTTTGAGGGTGGAATCATCAGAGAGTATCTCAGAGACTTGACTTGAGCAAAACGGTCAATCGCCATACTAGTATTTCTAGTGCTGAGAATTCCTTTATCAATAGACAGAACAGCCGAATGATGGAGTCTGTTCTGGTCCATTGTTCACCTAAGTCATGTCTGTATTTTAACTTAAATACTGCATTAATTAAATAATAGAAAGTCGTGATGTTCAGACTGTAATGTCTTAATGCTTTAACAGTTTATATTTTATTTAGGTCTATCTTTAGGCTTATTTAATTTAAGGCTTTTGGGTATGGAATAATATTCTAAAGGGTCCTTATGTCAGGGGTTTTCAGAATCAGAGACAGTGGGCCTCCTTTTTGACACAACATACATTTGTTTTATCAACTGTGTTAACATTAAATATTAGAAGTTAGGAATAATAAGAGTGTTGTGTTTTCTGCCAGTTTTTTTTTATTGCTGTCCCGCTTAAGGGCTGTAAGGTATTTTAGTCACATGGTGTGAAAGCGGCGCTGTGTATGACATTAAAGTATCGCGAGAGCAGTTCTAGAATCTACAGCATATTCTAGCTATAGTGTGTGTGTTTGTTTATGTGCGTGCGCGCGGAGAGAGATGTCAGTCAAAATCGTGTACAGTAAACGGCAACAGTGATCAGCTAAAACTATAAACATTTCATTAATTCCTCTACACTCCGGGGGACATTTATATGTCATGATGCTGGTGTAAAGATTATTTTGCTATCACTAAAAACACAACTCAAGAATGCAGGAATGTTTCGAAAACAAAACGATTCCAGATTAGTTCATCCACACACGAGTCAACTGTCTACAGCTGGACTTCCTGTATATCTTGAGTGACAGATGTCCTGTCCAATCAGCGGTAAGAATTCCATTCACGAACTATAATAACCTTTTCTGGTTTGTCTTAATTGTCATTTGTTTTTAGATTTGTTATTTTGTTTTTGGACACACACACACACACACACACACTTTATGATGCCAGTTGTGCAGGTTTGTGAAGCTGTTTCTTTGCCATTTACAGCTAATCTATTTTCATTACAGTTAAAAATTCAACTGTTAAATCAAATTGATACATTTTAATATTTAAGAATGTGTTTATTAATAAAACATCAAGAATTAGACTTCGGCCATTAATGTAAGATGAGACTGAATGCTATTTTTTATTTTTTTTTTTAAAGCAGGCTGTTGGCGCTTGTTTTTCCTGCTTCTCAGATAAGGGGTGTAAGAAAGAGAAAATGAAAGTAGCTTGTGGTGAAATGCAAAACAGGACAAAAGTTTGAACAGTTCGTTCTCTGTTCAAGGCGAAAGTAACTGAAAAACAACTGGTAAGTAACTGCTTTTTTATTATTAAAAAACACGTCTAAAGACTAGCAATATTTTCAGTGATATGAGCAAAACTGTTTAAACCCAGCAACTTTTTTGTAAGCCTCAACCATAGTCACTTTTATGACGTTTATAAAGTCAAGTCAAAGTCAAAGAAGCTTTAATGTCACTTCAACCATATATAGCTGATGCAGTACACAGTGAAGTGAAACAACGTTCCTCCTAGACCAGAGGTGCTACACAGAACAAAGATAAAGTACAAACATTGAGCTATAACATAGAGATAAATCTAAACTATACTTAAGGTGCAAGAAAAAACTAGACATACAACAGAAGTGCACAGGATAATAAGACAGGACAGTGCAGACAAACAACATGTAGACCGACTCTGTGCAAAAGAACAGTGTAGACAGTGAGTGCAAATATTAAAGTTAACATGTAAACAGGATCAATATAAAGTGTAAAAGTAATGTAAAGTGACATGCGTGCAAACAGGACAATTTGTTTTGTGTGTGTGTGTCCTGCACATTATAGTTCTCTTATATAATTCTCCTATACTGTTCATATAGGAATTAAATAAAACATCATCTGCAAAGAAGTTATGCTAATGATAAAAATTTATTCTAATTCAGCTGGAGAAAGATGGCTGAAGGCAAACCAAACGCAACACAATCTTGTGCTGAAGTTACACAGAATAAAGCTGCCTCTTGCAATGTCACACGACCGAAGGAAGAAAAGGAATCTGACACAAACACAAATGGTAATATTAATGACCTAAAAGTTCCATACCACCAGCTCTCAGTTTTATTTAATGATTCATTTAGAAGCTCCATGTGATTTTAGACCTCACTGTACTATAATCCCCTTTATATAGCAGCTTTACTCAAATTGATCATAGCCATGTTTAGCAAGTGACCGTAATTTTGTTGGATTTTTGCCTATCTTGACTTGTGTGTCTAGTAAGTACTCATTGAAAAGAAATGACTTAAATAAGAAATTGCAAGCTTATGAGCACTGACCTCTTCTGTTTATTTATTTGTAATAATAATGGCAAATTATATCCCAATTAACAGAAGAATCTCAGAAATATAACCAGGATGTTCAACAAGTAGGAAACCAAGCTCAAGGTGAAGGGGAACACAAAGAGTGTTGTAAGGACCAAGGCCTGACAAATCAAAAAAAGGAAAATACAGAGCAAAATGAAGACACTGTGCAGAAACAGTTGGAGAAAAACAATGGGCAAGAAGAAAAGAAAAGCGGACTAACAGAAAATGGTGTAAAAAACGAGGACGATAACACAAATCCAGTACACAATGAATGTCAAGGTGAGAAGAATGACAAGCCGGAAGAACAAAATACAGCAGTGGATGGGATGATGGCACAGTCTGAAAAGGAGAAAAGTCAGGAGGAGGAAAAGCAAGGTCACAGTAAAAGTGAAGAACAGTCTTGTAAGGAGCCATGCCCACAGAATGAAAAAAGAGAAGAGCATGATGAAGACATGGAGGGGAAACAAAGGGAGAAAGGCCAAGAGAAAGAGCAATATACTGGAGAACGTGGAGGAAAAAAAAGTGAAGTAACAATCGATAATTTAGAAGACACAGTGGTGAACATAGAACAGGTACAGAAGAATGAAAATCAAGGTGAAAAGAACAATAAACCAGAAGAAAACAATATACAAGCAGATGAGGCCACAGCAGTGTGTGAAAAGGAGAAAAGCCAGGTCGATGAGAAAGCCATAGAACCAAGGGATCAGAGCAGCAAAGTAACCATAAACAATGTTAAGGAAGGAGAAAATGATGAAGAAAATGTCCAAAGTGGAGGAAAAGGTAGTCAAGATAGAAGTGACAATAAACAAGCAGAGACGACAAAAGCTGATCAGCAAGAGCCCAGAAAAGCCAAGGAACATAAAAAGTTCAGATTTTTTAAAAAAAGGTAAAGTGCTTTGAATGGTCTATATCAGGGGTGTCCAATCTTATTCAGAAAGGGCCAGTGTGGGTGCAGGTTTTCACTCCAAGCAGCAAGCCACACCCGAGTCTAACGAAGGCCAAGATCAACTGATTAAACAAGTGGAATCAGGTTTGGCTTCTGCTTGATAAATAGGAAAACCTGCACACACACTGGCCCTTTGTGAATAAGATTGGACACCCCTGGTCTATAGCACACTGACCATTGTGTTTGTTAGTTTGACGATATGTTTTTCTCTTTATATGAATATTTATGTTGTCAGATCAGATCAGATCTATATAATATAATGCCGCTTTTGAACAATTTCCAAAGGCTGTAACGATTAACTCATTTTGTGTAGGAAATATATCACCATCAAGACTGGCAACACTCAAGATACACATGAGGAGTTTTTGAAACTTCTCCATAGACAGAAAGCCACTCTAATACATGTGGATAAAGAAAAGGAGTTCAAATTCATTATGGTTTTCTGTCCTGTGGTTTCCCGAGCTGGAACAGATATTGAAGCAGCACTGTGTCAACTAAACAAAAAATCAGGTAATTCCGACCACAAAAATACAGGTAAATCAGAAGTGCAAGTAAATTCCTGTATATCATATTATATGTAAAAATGTATAGCAATTTTAAAAAATATTCAGGGTTTATGGTGCCATAAAAGCTGCAATCACTAACCTAAACCCTGCCCTAACCGTGATCATGTACGTACCTTGTCATTTAAGTTCTCTTGAAGATTACAAGTTAATTACAAATTAAAAGAACTTTGGACCGTGACGGCATATTCTCAGGCTTCAGAGCTCAAATTCATTTCTTTGACTTCACAGACACCAAACCTGCTATTCTAGTTGTTCTCCATTGTACAAATGATCCAGAGTGTGTTGTACCAGAGAGCAGAAGAGCTGTATCCAGACAGAAGATTATCGCAGTTGACTGTCTGTTCAGCGAGGATTATGGATTACATAAATGCGAGAAGAATAAAGCGGCTATGTGCAAAGTTGTTCAATGGCTCAAAACAGTAAGATCAGTAATATGTTCTCAATCTGGTGTGCCTTTTGCTGTGTGTTTGCAGATGTGTTTATATTGAATTTTAATATATATTATGTGCAATAATAGATATTCATGTTTCATATATGTACAGTATTAACTGTAGTAACATATTCTTTTTCCTTGCAGAAACCATGGAGAGAATCAAGGTGAAGTTCAGTACAAGAGTAACACACTCAATGATGAGCTGGTGTGATGCAGCCTCCTGTTAAAGGGCGAAGCTTATTATTTTTCCATAAAAGCATCTTTTTGATTGATTTGTCTTTTCTCTTCAAAAAATATATATATATATATATATATATATATATTATATTTATGTCTAACAAGTTATCAATTACATTCTAAAAATTATTACCAGCTGTTTCCACAGCTGCTTTTTGTTCTCTCACTTCTCAGTGATGCATTTAAAAAAAAAAAAAAAAAAAAAAAACCCCTGCAGTTTATCATGCTACAAAAAATTGTGTGACAGAAAATTTACTGATTTTTTTTCTAGGCACTGACATTGGTTAATCTTTTGAAAAATCTGTTTAGTACTTTTTTTTTTATTATTTATTTATTTTTTTACTAATTTACAGTTCTTACATTATTGCAAACATATCACACTTGTTCCTGTTTTTCAAACAGTTTCACAGTAAATATGCTTTAGTTAAATCTGCTTTATTAGTTTATATGCATTTTATGGACTCCACTGATACCAGGTCATGAATAAGACATTGCATTTTGGCTGTCATACAACTTTCTGCATTTGAACCAGGATAAGACTGAAGATCACCACAGCATTTTAGATCCAGCAGCTAAACATTATTCTCCTCGGCATTTGAGATCCTGAGGTCTTTTGATCATCCATTTATGCCCCCCCCACACAAATTCTTTATCTAATCTATTTAATATCTGAATTTCATTGTTTTTCTATCTAAATCAATTGCCATCTGTTAAATATTCTTGCTATAAAAATAAAGCTGAATTAACTTGAAAGCTGACTGGTTAAGAGACTTTGACCTTGTAGGCTGTACAAATGTCACATATGATTTGGGCGACACGTAGGCACCAAAACAACTGAATGTTGGTGTACAACATGGCAACAATTCCCCTGCTTCCATATCCTGGTTCAATCCTAAATACACTATATAATTTACTCATCATATTATTAATTTAAGTGCAATAAGCCTATTAGGCGTAACCTAATATGTTGCTTAGTGATTAAGATTAAATTAATTTTCTTCATACTGAATAAAAATCACGATAATAAAATAATGGCATGGCATTAAATGGCACAGTCGATGTACAGAAGAGTTAAGAGTTACTGTTATGATTATCTCAGGATGACATTTATTCATGATCCAGTACATTTCAATAATTTGGACCCTGATTACTGATATTTTAAGGTAACACATATTGTAGGTAAGACTATTTGTGAGGTTACAGGAATAATGTAAACAGTGTAAACACAAGCAGTGAAATGACAAAAAATATTGTAAAGTGGAATTTTTTCTCAAATGCACGTTCATAAATCAGTGGACGAAAGTAAAAGTATCTTAACTTCCTGTTTGAAAACCGAAAATTGTGCAACTGACACACTAAAGCAGCAGGTGTCTGTGAGAACAGCAACGATTCAGGGGGAACGTTAAGTGATTAAAAATCACTTTAACATATAAAACAGACTCATTATATCATACTATTCTCTCTATTTCTCTAACGGATTTTAAAGAATTGAAATCAGAGATGGCTGCAGCATCCAACTGTAAGTTAAATATTTTTATATTTTTATGGAAATGGATATCGACATTTCAAACATTATTTCCTGTGTACTTCCTGTTATGCCTGAACTGATATTTGTTGAGAAATTATACCTTTGAGTTGACAACATATTGTATATGGCAAAATAGACAATATAGTTTTTAACTGTATTAGGGAACTGAAATGATTAGAACGGCACGGTCACTGCAGTGCAGGTCTCGCTGGCCCATAGCAGGCTGAAGATTTTTTAGCAAAGCAGCAAGGAAAGACTTCAAATATGCATCAGTTATATATCGATTTTTAGCTAATTTAAGTATTATCTACAAGAAAATTACTTCAGAGTAGAAGTCTGGATCCAACATTTTTCCACCATTTTAGAGAGATAAATTAATGAAACTGTGGCATTTGGTGCAACAGTCAAGGTTCACAGTTTGATGCTTAGCTTGCATTGTGGTATGTGGTGAGTTTTGTTTTACATACTCTCTATGTTTGAGTGTGGTCCCTTGGGTTTCCTCCAATTGTCTAAAAACATGCAGGTAGGTAGGTGGGCTGGCTATGCTAAAATGTGCAAAGAAATTTGTAAATTTGTGATCGGGTGTGCTATCCATGATGAATTCTCCTGCTTTGTTGCCAATATTCCCAAGACAGACTCTGGATCCACAACAACCCTGACCAGGATAAAGCAGTTCCTGAAGATGAATGAATAAAGGAAATAAAAATAAAAGAACAAAACTTTTCTTTTCTTCAGCTAGAAGCAGTCGTTTTTGTAAATCAGTACATTTGATTTGCTAAAGATAATGATAATGAAACAGTGTGTAAGGCAATGAATCTACAATAAAAATTGAATGCAATCATGTAATTGTATCATGCATGTATTGTTATTGTATTAAAATAGGGGATTTTATATCTGTGTGTGTGTGTGTGTGTGTGTGTGTGTGTGTGTGTTACTTTTGTCTTTTTCACACAGCCCAGTTTAAACTCCTTTCCCACCAAGATAAACGGGTTCAGCTTGGCTCAGCAGTCACGTTCTCGAGTAGTCTGTCTCCTGAAATCAGTGCTGTTGACATGGAGATCCGATGGTTTAAGGGGACAGACTGTGTTTGTCTCTATAAGAACAGAAAGGTGACAGAAGGGAGAGGCTACAAGGGCAGAGTGAGTCTGTTCACTCAGGAGCTGGACAAAGGAAACATCTCCTTGCAGCTGAGTGAGAGCCGTGAATCAGATATAGGACATTACCTGTGTCAGGTGACTGACGGAGAAAGAGTGGGGAAGCTTACAGTAAGACTGTGGTGGCGTAAGTATCCCAAATCTACATTTTCCGTTAAGGTAAACTCATTTATGAACTGGATCTAAATTAAGGGACATTAGTTAGAGAGAACAGCCTCCTTTTTTTCACTCTCCTTCACTGTGTTTTGGAAAACGTACAGTTTTACCTCTGAATGCTAAAAAGCTCTAAAACTGAGACTTCTTTTAAACATGCTAAATAAAAAAACCTTGATAATTTTCACAAGTTATATGCACAATTTCACAAGTACCTTTGTTATATCTGTCCATTTCTGTAACATTAGTCTTTCATCCTAGAGAAAGGTGCTAACCTATATTATGTTCTACTGTTATGTGTGGTCTGTGCTGCTGGTTGATATATGAAATGATAAAGTCTTCCTGCTGCACCTTTCCTCTGCTGCAATACAATTTGTGTGCAAGAACTTCCTGTTTTTTTTTTGTTTTTTTTGCTCCAGTCATTGGTTAGATAGTTCACAACTGCCTTTCAAACATGTTTAGTGCTTAACTTTGGCAGGAGTACATGAGTTATTTGAATTAGAGACAGACTGAGTACAAAAAAGCAGTGAAGTGTGCTTTTTTTATGGGAAAATATTTAGCAGCATTTAACTGTACATGTTAAGTACTTGTGTGACCTTGGAAACAGATGTAATTAGACAGATGACTTTCAGTAGATTGTAGCGATGGAACTGCTCTGCCATACAAAACACCCCGAGCCAGAATCATTTACCGTTTATGACTCATTTTGCAACAGGTTCAACACAAACCCATGGTGTGCAATTCGGTGTTGGTTTAATCAAAGTTTTTCCACTAGATGTCAGTGTTCTTCTACGGTGGCCAAGAAGTGCAAAACAAAATGACAAGCCCGAAAACAAAATAACAAATCCAAAACAAAATAACAAATCCAAAACAAAATTAACAAATCCAAAAACACAAGGACAATTCAGACAAAATGAAAAAGGTAGGCATAGTTTGCAAATAGAATTCTTACCGCTGATCTGTCACTCAAGATATACAGGAATTAGGAAATTGTGTATCTAACATTATTTCTTGTACATATGTGGAGTTCTGCGTTCACTTTAAACCATTTTTTTTTTCCAAAAGTGCAACTTTAAATCTTTTAAACAAAATAACAAATATATATGTTTATATTTATAAGAAAATGGAATTCATTCAATACTACTTTGAGGAAGGACGCTGATGCCATGATTTTGGATATACTGATAGCATATCTTCTTCTTTTTCTTTCGGCTCCTCCCTTCAGGGGTCGCCACAGCGAATCATTTCTCTCTACCTATCCCTATCTTTTGCATCCTCAACACTTACACCCACTAGCTTCATATCCTCATTTATTACATCCATATACCTCCTCTTTGGCCTTCCTCTATGCCTCCTGCCTGGAAGCTCCATGTCCAACATTCTCCTACCAATATACTCACTCTCCCTCCTCTGAACATGTCCAAACCATCTTAATCTGGCCTCTCTAACTTTTTCCCCCAAATGTCTAACATGAACTGTCCCTCTGATGTAGTCGTTCCTAATCCTGTCCAACCGTGTCACTCCCAAAGGGAACCTCAACATCTTCAGCTCTGCTACCTCCAGCTCTGACTCCTGTCTCTTCCTCAGTGACACTACAGTAAACCATACAGCATGGCCGGTCTCACCACTGTCTTGTACACCCTGGACTGTTGACCCCAAGTACTTAAACTCCTGTACCTTCTTCACCTCTTCACCCTGTAATCTTACTGTTCCACTTCCCTCCCTTTCATTCACCCACATGTACTCAGTCTTACTACGACTGAATTTCATTCCTCTTCTCAACCTCTCCAGGTTTTCCTCCACCTGCTCCCTGCTCTCATTATAGATCACAATGTCATCTGCAAACATCATTTCCCAAGGAATCTCCTGTCTGGCCTCATCTGACAACTAGTCCATCACCATAGCAAACAGGAAGGCGCTCAGAGCCGATCCCTGATGCAGTCCCACCTCCACTTTGAACTCCTCTGTCTGACCTCCAGCACAAGTCTACAAACACACAGTGCAACTCTCTCTGACCATCCCTATACTTCTCCATCAAAATTCTCAGAGCAAAAATTGCATATGTTGTGCTCTTTCTTGGCATGAAGCCATACTGCTGCTCACAAATTTCCACTACCTTCCTTAACCTAGATTCCACTACTCTTTCCCATAGAATCAGTGTATGGCAACTCATCCACTTTATCCCGCTATAGTTGCTGCAACTCTCCACATCACCCTTTTTCTTAAAGATCGACACTAATACACTTCTTCTCCATTCCTCAGGCATCTTCTCACTCTCTAAAACTCTATTAAACAAACTGACTTCATCCTTACTAATCTTATCTACTTTCTGTTCCACAGAGTTCACCCCTTCTACTCTTCTTTCCCTGTCATTTTCCTCATTCATCAGCTCTTCAAAGTACTCCTTCCATCTCCTCTATACACTCTCCTCACTTGTGAGCACCTTTCCATCTTTATGGGTTCGAGTCTCGCTCCCGCTCACTGTGTGTGTGGAGTTTCCCCGTGCTTGGGGGGTTACTTCCACAGTCCAAAGACATGCTTATAGGCTGATTGATCTCTAAATTGCCCGTAGTGAGTGATTGCGTGAGTGAATGAGAGTGTGTGTGTGTGCCCTGCGATGGGTTGCCGCTCCGCCCAGGGTGTATCCTGCCTTGATGCCCGATGATGCCTGAGATAGGCACAGGCTCCCTGTAACCCGAGGATAGATCAGATAAGCGGTACAGACAATGAAATGGAAAAAAGCCTAACTTGCTCCACATCCTTTCCATCTTGATCCCTCTACCTAGCTAACCTGTACAAGTCCTTCTCTCCTTCTCTAGTGTCTAACCTAGTGTACAACTCGTCATATGCCTTCTGCTTGGCCTTAGACAGCTCCCTCTTCACTCTGCGCTGTAACTCCTTGTATTCCTGTCTATTCTCTTCAGTCCTGTCCATATCCCACTTCTTCTTGGCTAACCTCTTCCTCTGAATACTATCCTGAACTTCCTCATTCCACCATCTCCTTATCTTCTTTCCTCCTTCCAGATGACACACCCAGCACCTTTCTTCCTGTCTCCCTGATCACTTCTGCTGTAGTTTCCCAGTGATCTGGCAGCACAACCTGACCACCCAGAGCTTTCCTCAACTTCTGTCTAAATTCCTCACAACATTCCTCCTTTCTCAGCTTCCCCCACTTGGTTTTCTTCTCTATATTTGACGTCTTCTTCTTACAGACCATCAAAGTCATCCTACACACCACCATCCTATGCTGTCTGGCTACACTCTCTCCCACTACCACTTTGCAGTCACTAATCTCTTTCAGCTTGCTTCTTCTACATAGGATGTAGTCTACCTGTGTGCTCCTACCTCCACTCTTGTAAGTCACTCTATGCTCCTCCCTCTTCTGAAAATAAGTGTTAACCACAGCCATGTCCATCCTTTTAGCAAAGTCCACTACCATCTGTCCTTCAAGGTTCCTTTCCTTAACTCCAAACTTGCCCATCATCTCCTCATCCCCTCACCAACATGTCCATTAAAATCTGCTCCTATCACCACTTTCTCCCCCGTGGGAATAGTGTCTACCACCTCATCCAATTCACTCCAGAATCTCTCTTTCTCCTCTAACTCATGATCTACCTGTGGGGCATAACCACTATCAACATTCAACATCACCCCTTCAGTCCCTAATTTCACTCATCACCCTGTCTGACACTCTCTTCACCTCCAGAACACTCCTCGCAAAGTCCTCCTTCAGGACCACACCTACCCCATTTCTCTTACTTTCCACCCCATAATAAAACAGCTTGAATCCTGCTCCTATACTTAGAGCCTTACTACCCTTCCACCTGGACTTCTGTACACACAGTATATCCACCTTCCTTCTCTCCATCATATCAGCCAGCTCTCTACCTTTCCCTGTCATAGTACCAACATTCAGAGTTCCTATTCTCAGCTCGTTGTTAACCCGGGCCTTGACTGATCAGGTATGAAATTTAGAATACTGACGATTCACATGGTTAAATTTGGCAATGTTTTATGCCTTCCTGACACAACCCTCTCTATTTATCTGGGCCTGGATTGGCACAGAAGTCACTGTACTGTGACCCCCATAGCTAGATTTACTGATAGCCTATCATGGCATAAATATTAGTTTTCGATCTCTAAAAACACACCTAAAGAATGCAGGAATGTTTCGAAGACCAAACTATTCCAGATTAAACAAGTAAGGAATGCTGTAAGAGCAGAGCTGCATTTATACACACACGAATCAACTTTCTACTGCCGCTGCCTATTGGACTTCCTGTATGTCTTGAGTGACAGATGTCTCGTCCAATCAGTGGTAAGAATTCTATTTTCAAACTATACCTACCTTTTCTAGTTCCTCTAAATTGTCATTGTGTTTCTGGATTTGCTATTTTGTTATCTGATTTGTTATTTTGTTTTGCACTTCTCGGCCACCGTATTGTTCTGTAGAGTGTACTGCAACGGTCTTTAACTGCCAGACTGTCTGTACTTGTAAAAATCTAATACTGCTGTAGGGCAATAATTCAGTGAAATGAAACAAACGATTTACTTACTTTGGTTTAAACTAACAAAAGAAACTAGTAATTTAGCCACTCTAAAAATGAACCAGCACAGCTTTTGTAGCAGATCCTCTACTGGCTTATCCAATTATTTATATAAATTATTTAAGCAGTAGCATCTTATATTACCAGACACTAGATATTATTAATACAGAAAGGTAGATTCGATTTTTCATTTTATCTACCTCATGTGGTCTGATTAGCAAATTGATAATACGAAATTAAACATAACTGCTTCAACTTGACTGAAACCCTATACTAGAACTACCAGAGTAATTAAATTAAATGAAAAAAAAAAGAAATCACTAAATTACAAGCTAGGCCTAGGAGAGAGCACACAGATGCTAAACAAATCTTTAGCCATGTCTTGTGGATAATGTAGTTATAGTTAATTACGTAATTTAAATACTATGATATGGCTTACTCCTTACCATAGGAACCTATACACACTACATTTTACAGGAGATAATAAAGTGAATGACATAAATAATATACAGATCCTCTCCCTTTCATAGTCTTTGGCAGGACAACACCATGTGAAAGAGTTGTCTCTAGGTAAAAAATGTCTCATTAGGGAATGCAAAGATGAAGAAAAGGGAACAAAAATGCTAGATCCTGATGTTATGCCTAATTATTTAAGCCTATAAATGGAGCAATATTGAGAATTCACCCCTCAAGGGTTGTTTTTTCCCCCATCTATTGAAAGCTTTGCCTTGGGTTCAACAAAATAGGACTTTCCGTCAATTATAAGTACAAAGAAGCAGACCGAAGACTTAACCTAGATTCTGTTCATTATCTCATGCAGATCCTCTTCAAAGCTTAAGCAGAATCTTTCAGGTAATTTTATATTTTGTATATTTATCTTGAATTCAATGATCAGTTCTTGTACTGCTTGTAATTATTTTCATTCAATATAATATTTCTATCAATCACCTCTTACTAGTATATTTTCTGTATCTAATTTTTTTTTTTCCCCTCTAGTGTGGTGTCATTCCCTATGTTAACGTCCAGCAGGTAGAAACAAATTTATATTTAAAGCTAAAAAGCATTTGAAATATTATATAAAATGACAAGTGGTATAAAGTATAATTATTCCTAATAATAATATTTGTCAATTAAGTCTTTTAAAATGCTTATTTTTATATAAAAATTCTAAATTTAGCAGTCTCACCCCTGTAAGTATTAGTAAGTATAATATAGCTTATAGTTTTAATGTTTTATAGATCAACAATAATGCTAGTTCACAAATGTTTATATAATGCATGGTAGGACTTTGTTTACTTTACTTTGCTCACATCTGTAGTGGGGAAAAAAATGGACAGAAGAGGAGAAAATGAAAATGGAAGAGTCTTCATTGCTGACTGGTAAGTTTAAAACAACAACAACAATCTCTTAACATTTCTATCAAGATTATCGAACTATTGTGTATTCTGTATTCAATAAGTTAATCATGTTTCACTGTTAATAATTACAGAATATAATACAGATGTAAAAAGCATCATGAAGGAACTTCTAAAAAAGCACAGCGCATTAGAAAAAACTGAGCAGCGACTGAAAAGCACCATGCTCGACCTAAACAAAGCAAAAGAAGAACTAGAAGTTACTGCAGATCCAGACATATCAGGCTCTGTGTCAAAACTGGAGTCTTCGCTCAGTGAGTGGCTTTTGGTCATTCTTAAATGAAAAGCATACATTGTACATAATTAGTATAAAATGATAAGGATATGTGGAGAATGTTCTTGGCATGAGAAATGAAAAGAGTTTACTTTCTATATATGATATACAGTATGTATGTGAATTTTTGGTAGACTGACTACATGTTAGGTGATACTTTTTCATAATCACTGAATCGATGGTATACCAGTAATAATTCACCAGCCTGCCAAATCATATAACTAAGTTGATTGACAGTAAATTAAGTGTCTCATTTTTGCTCTATATTAGTGGGTGGAGCATCATCAAGTTCAAATTCTTCAGAATTGCGGTTAGTGTTGCTCGGGAGGACGGGGTCTGGAAAGAGTGCAGCAGGAAACACCATCCTGGGCAGAGTGGAGGTAAACCTGGATGAAACATCTACAGCCACTCAGCAGAGTGAGAGCACACACGGGGAGGTGGCTGGGAGGAAGGTGTCTGTGGTAGACACACCGGACTGGTTTTCTCCTGGATTCTCTGCGGAGAAGGTGAGGGAGGATGTGGAACTCTGTTTCCGTTTGTCTGCTCCAGGACCCCACGCCTTCCTCCTGGTCATACCTGTAAAGCAGCCTATAGGAGAGGAGAGAGGGATGCTGGAGAAAATAGAGGAGATTTTTGGAGAGAAATCTTGGGAGACTGCCTTCCTCCTTTTCACTGTTTCTGATGAAGTTCAGAAAACAAATATTGAGGAGTTTATCCAATCAGGAGACCAGGAGGTCCAGAGACTTGTAGAGAAATGTGGGAACAGGTTTCACTGTCTCAATGTTAAGGAGAGTGGAGATGGTTCTCAGGTCTCAGAACTGCTGGAGAAGATAGAGAAGATGGTGGGCCAAAATGAAGGGAAATTCCACAGCAGTGAGATATACCTGGATACAGAGTCTGAGATTGAAAAAATGATTTTGTTGGCTAAAGAAAAGAAGATAACAGATGAAGAACGGGAAATGGAAGTGAAACTAGTGGAGGAGCTCCAGAAATCTCTGAAAAAGATCGAAGGAATGATCCAGGAACATGAAAAAGATATCACACAGCTAAACAATCACATAGCTGAAATAGAAGGAAAAATCAAAGAAGAAATGGATGAAGTGAAAAAAGAGAAAATGAAAGGAGAAATAGAAGGAGAAATGCAAAAGAGAACAAAGATTGAGAATATAATTATGATCCTGAATGAAAAGATAGAGTGGGAGAGGAGAGAGATGGAGGAGATAGTCAGACAAAAGGTGGAGGACATAAGGAAAGCCTATGAAGGAGAGGCTGGAATGGAGGCAGAGAGAAGCCTTATAAAAAGTATCCTTCCTGAAATCCAGAGAAATATATTGACCTCCAAATCAAAGATGGAGGAATATTTCAGAGGACAGATGGAAGAGAAGGACAAAGAGCTGGAGTTACTGAAAAAGACACTGACACAGCTTAAAGAAGAGGAAAACAAATCCATGTTGGGAAAAGAGGCTCATAAAGAGCCTGGAGAAATTGCCTTCAGAAACAAGTGGAGGAAACGTGGTGGTAGTATATGATTACAGAGAAATTCACATTGTTTTATAAGACAGTGATAAGTTTATTAATGTAAATCTATGATTAATTCTGTCTTGTTTGCTGGAGAGAAGAAGTTCTACTCTTGAGCATTTAACAATCCTGGCAACCAGCCACATACAAAACTGGTGCAAATGATTTTGTGGATTTAATAGAAATGACATAATTACAAAGGCAGTTTCTAAACCTAACTCATCATATTATATTCTCATATTATCATACATCTCATATTATCATTAACCATTGGTGATTTTTCCTATTGTTTATGATTGTGAATAGTAGTTACACCGTGCTTGTCTGTAATGCTGTATAACAGTGTATCAGTGGGAGTCTTTTGTGATGATGAAATTCTAATCTTTGTATGTGTTGTCAACCAAAGACTTTTATTTTGTAAATTTTAATTACATTTTGTGCATCAAAAATATGGAACATGTATCAATAAATGTTTGTTAGACTCCAGTTGCTGAAATCATTTTTTTTTTCACTCTATTATTAAATGACATTTTATTATTTGCCTTAACGGTATTTCGCTATTTTTCTGGTTTCACTTCACGCTCAAGGAGCTTTTTGTTGGTGCATTTACAATGGGTACAATGTGGTTATCTATTAACTGCAACTTACATACAACAGAAATGTAAAAAACTAACAAAACAAAACCTTACAAACCTGAAGATTTAACCCTTTAATAGATGCTATTTGTGTCTGACGGAAGTACAGTATGTAAGGAAGATAAATTCTTTCACCACTAAAAAGGCTGACAAGTTCTAATAGAAAATAAAAACATAATGACATTTTTTACTGATACTGTTAAATGTTACTCCTTTTGGTTCATTCCTGGTAAAACATGTATTGTAAATTTGAAAATCCTTTAATTCTATCTTTAAATTCCCACGATTTCTAACCGTGCACACTAGTAAACTTCCACGCAATGGGACACCACCATCCCCCAATGCTAAATAACGTGTCCTGTGTTCCATTTGTAAACCTTCGAAAAGCTTTAAAATCTCATCCACTGCATTGCTTTTTCACACACCCATCCCTCCACCCGCTTACTGACGTCAGAGGTCGCGCCAAACAGCTCGCAGTCAGGCACGTAATCAACCTGAAACAAAGTATGCTTATGGTTATTAAGATGCTGCATCATTTATCGTTTATCTGAAACACAAACAAACGAGTTATATTCATGCGACTGCATAAATGCTCCCATTTTTTGTATACCATATTTGGAATAAATAAAGATTCCTACAATCATGTACACTGTCCAATATTACATTATGCAACATTATGTTCAAGATAGAGTGACATTTAATGGCATATAAGCTTGGCCAAGCTTGTGTGGTCAAAGGCTTTTTCTTTCTTTCTAACACCAAAGTGCTGTTGAATACTTTTTGGTCAGAAAATACTGATTTATTTTCCATAACAGCAGTGCTGACAGTAGTGCAGTTACAAATCTTTTTTTTATTTTAATTCTTGGACTTGTACGTGTTTAATTCTTGTTATTGTATCTGTATTTATAGTTCGATTACAAAGACTTGTATGGCTGCTCTTCACTTAAACAGAGGTCTTTCTTTGGCATTTTTGGAGTCACGAGTGTTAGCACCTGTAACTGTAAATTCCCAGGAAAGACTTATGCATTGGTCTGTTTAGTAACATGACAAGCTGTATTATGTCTTCAATGTTAGTATGAAAACATCAAGTGAGCGAAAAAAGTAACACTGGTGAGGGAACAACTGTTTACAGCTGCAGTGGCGTAAGTGACGAGAGAAACTTCAGTTATGTTTCATTCATTACATTTGCAGCAATCTCACTGATTTACAACACAGCAGTCTACTCAGTTCTGTTTAGTTATAAATGTTACTGAAAAGTGAGATTGTTGTGAGATGTCCGCGTGGATATCATGGTGGAAAATATAAAGCATGTGATACGGTATAGAAATAATCCCAATAAATACCATATCATAATGAAAACCATCTCCAGATCTTTGTGGCTCATTTATTTGCACTAGCATGTGCTTCCCATGGATCTGTGATTGCAGCCAGTCCTACACACGCACACACACACACACACACACACACACACACACACACACATACACACAGTTGAGTCTAAAGAAACAGAAGTGGGACATTTCCTTAAACTCTACAGTGTCTCTGTCTCTTGAGAAAATGCACCTGATCAACTGACTTTTATTTTTCTATGCATTACAACTGATAGCTTATGAACGATAATTTTAAACATCTTTGTACAGCTTCAATAAAACAAATAGTATAGGTAAAAAAAGAATGTAACCAGTAGTTATTTAGCTAACACTGCTGCTATTTATAAGGCATTTTGTTTCACCACTAATCTGAGGTTGTTAAGCACTAAATAAAGATGACTAAACCATCAGACATGTTTTCACAGCTACGCAACTTGTGTGCAAGTGTATGATGGAACCAGAAAGCAGATGTTGTGGCTTTTTGTGTTAGAAACTGTACTGATCAGCATATTTATGCAGTGTTAACACACATTACACTTAATGATTTTTAAAAAATTGGAATTTTTAAAAAATTGTGTGTGTGTGTGTGTGTGTGTGTGTGTACCATGTTGGATTTGGTTACAACTGCGAGATTGGCTGTCCTGTCGGCACAAAACTGTTCAGCTCTTTGACAGTCACCGTGATCACTCCAGAACAAATAGAACGTACCATCATGGAGATACCAAATCTCTGGACGATCACAACAATGCACATTATATTTCTGATAATTTAGACCAAATTTCCAAAAAATATGTGGACACCTGATCACACCAATATGAACTTTCTGAACATTTCATACCACATTTAGTCCCTTTTTTCTGTTACCAAAGAACTCAAATCTTTTGGGATGGATTTTTACTAAATTTTGTAGCATGGCAGTGAGTGTAGCAAGAGCACTGTTTCTATTCACAGTGGTGAAGATGGCTCAGCAGAAGCCACCAACTGTAGCAAACCATCTCTTCCTAGAGCTCGCCTGTGCAGAGGGGCAGTGAACAGGTTTGGGTCTCTTAGTTCCAGTGAACAGAAATTGAAACGCTTCAGCATATAAAGACATTTGATGCAATTATTAGCTATTGTGGCAACAGTTTGAGGAAGTCTGTTATTCATGTAAGGGTGTGACAGCCAGGTGTTCACATACTTTTGGTCAACATTGAAGTTTTTTTTATCAATCAGCCACAACATAAGTCACCTTATGTTAATTCATATAATTGGAAATTTACCTTGATTAGACTTCTGGTTGTTCAAAATTTCTGCCTCACTTTGTGTAAGGTGGCAGCCTTCAAAAACGAACAAGTTAAATGTTTTATTACAACCTGAACAAGTAATGCAAAGCCAGTATCTGTATATGTATATGTTTAGTGCTCAGGACATTTACCTTGGTTAGTCTTCTGGTTGTTTAACACTTCTGACGCACTATGTCTAAAGTGGTAGTCTACAAAAGAACAAATTACATTTTTTTTCATCGCAACCTTAGGGGTGTAATGCACCTCTATTATGTGTTTGATCTGTTTAGTGCTCCCAAAATCTGTATCTGGATATATGTTGGAAACTAAAGTGGGTAAGATTTTAATTTTATTAACAATGAAGCATGAAATCCATGTTCAGTGTATGTACAAGTTATATTTTAATACACATAGGGCTGTAGGCTGGAGGCTTTACTAGGAAGTGGAAAGGGGATGTTTCTAAGTTGATAAAGCCACACAAAAATTAACCACAGGCACATGAAGAAGTGCCTCAGAATGAGGCACCAAAAAGGGTGGCAAAAAAGGAAGAACACAGTACAAACTTTTTTGCCATTGATGAAAGCAACAGACGTGGTATTATGTGCACTTCCTATTTATATTAGCAGTTATTTCTATTATAGAATACATTATACAGTGAGAACTTGTGCTGTGTGCTTTAGCCTCTGTACTTATACCACTAGCTAGTGTCCTCATTTAGGAAGTTGAATGCTGAGGAAAAGTCTTGTTTTTCTCGACTGTAAATATGCAGCTTATGATCTTGACAATAAACATATTTTCCAGATAAAGAGGACACAACTCACAGTGTATTACCGTAACCAAAAGGATGGTGATCAGTAAAATGTTCATGATGATAAGTAGCACTGTTATCTTCTTCCCTACATTTTAAAAGCAAATTAAAAACACAATAATAGCTGATTTAAATATTGACAAAAAAATAAATATAGTATACAGAGTTATTTATGATAAATCATTACCTTAAAAATAATCAGAAATTATGTTTTGGTCTATTTCTAGGTCACATTAAAGCATTATGCATTCATTTGCCTACAGTTTTGCCATTCATGTATCCTTAGTTTGTCCACCTATCTGCGCATTCAACTTTCCACCCCATTCTTACCTGGAGCATTTCTTGTAGACACTTTTGGTGGGTGTTGCAGAGTCTGGTATACTTCCTCAGTTTTTGTTTGTTCCTCTGGCATGTCATACACATTCTGTGTCCTGGAATGTCTTTGCTGCATCTCCATCGTCTAAAAAAATCCAATTTACAATGCCCAAAGAGACTAAGGAACACAGATACATCAAGCAAGGCTAGAGACTTTTTTTACTTTGTGCTGAAGTGCAACCTCATGTACAGCATTTCACAGCACATTTGCAAACCACATGTCCGTCTACTTGAAGTTTCTGTTCCAGAAAAACCACATGAATGTACTAATTAGTTTCTGTCTTCAGCTGTGAATTTATCAACATACCGTAAATTCAATTAACCATACATTTCATGTATACAGATAATATTTAGGTCATGCATGGGATTTATGTTTTTTTTACTCAGACTGAGGATGAATATCAATAAGGACATCAAGGCTGTATCATGTATTCTTTCTGTAATACCTGCAAATCTCCATTTCACATGACTTCACTATTCATATGATTTGACCTTTAACAAAATTATAATCTACAAACCTACTTTACCACCCAATCAACTGAACATGTGAGTGGTTAATGGCGGGAAAAAAAATCACACTTGAAGACATCCAAATTTATATTATGAAAGAATGAAGTCAGACATAAAAATTCAGTTTACAGTGGCTATAAAGAGTTGTTCCATCATCAACATCATCATCATCATCATCATCATCTCTTCTTCCCTTTTAAAGTTAATAATACAAAAAAATACAGAAAATGAAACAAAGTAAAAACAATTGCAAGCAAACAAATGTCTGTAAAGTATAACTGTCTACAAAGTTTATTAAACAGTTGCTTGACAGTTGCAAAATATGTGTGGTGGCTCATTGCCACCACCAGGCAGATGATTTACTATAAACTTCACCAACAGTATTTGGACTACCAGACCATTAGGAGAAAAGAAAAGGCTTTCATTTATCACACATTCATTAAGACAAGAAGTCACTTTGTAGATTGTTAGGAAGCTGGGGTCAGAATGCAGGTTCAACCATGATGAGGGTCCAACCTGTGGTAGTTTGGCAGTGCTGGGGTTTAAATCCCCAACCTTCTGATCAACAACACATATGCCCAGACCTGATAACACAGGAATATATATGACAAACATTAAATTAACATATATTCTTTGCATTGCAAAATCTTGATGGAGGCTTGATGGAGGTGGAGAAGGCTCAGCAGTTACCATCTTAAGAGAGATTCAAGAGATTCAAGATGCTTTTATTGTCATTTCAACCACATATATCTGATGCAGTACAACGTTTCTCCAGGACCTGGTGCTACAGAAACATACAACATATAGTTCAAGCACAAAAAACAACAATACAGAGCTAGGACAGAAGTTTGTCCAAGCCACATAAAGTGCAAACAGAGCAAAGACAAGACAGTGCATAAACAATAAGTACAAAAAACACCACAAAAACAGGACACTTAGCGCCGAAAAAGAACATGTGCAATGAAATGAAAATGAAATAAAATGAAATGATGTACAATCATTAGATGATTAAAGGACTTTAAACTGCTGTTTCAGGTTCTAATGACCTTTTTTGGAAACAGCACCTAGCAGGGTAGGTAAACTCTCCAGAGGGAGGCGCAACCAGCTGAGCATACCACCCAAACTGAGCTCCTCAACCTGCTAGCAATGACCTGCTGTTTATAACAAGCGGTGCTGGACCAAAGCCAGAACCTTAACTCTCAACAAGGAAGTGCTTCCACTCCATAGAGAATTATTCTAGAATGTTATGAGTGAAAAAAAAAGCCTATGACACTGCTTAGTAATACATACAAAGAATACAATATCTGACATACTGCTTCTAGTATATCTGAGCAACAAGGCAGGTCCTTTTTCACCAGCAAACGCTTTCCATTGAATTGCGATTGCAGCCAGTCCTGCACAGACATAAACACACACACACACAGTATGCAGACATAGATGTTTTTAGAACAGAATGGTACTTCATCCAAATATTGATACAATGCTGGTCTAATGATGGTCCATATCGACTGAGAGTTGTGGTAAAAACAAGGTGAATAACGGTGCATAACATGAGAAGGCCTACAATCAGTAAATATAAATAAAAAGTGTCAACTCTTTATATATGTCTATACAACATGTGCAAAAACATAAGATGAATGGACAGTGCATGAGAAAGTAATCTATAGTGCATGAGAAAGTTAACTACACTGCGCATACTGAACTTCTCACCACTAGAAATGTTCTCATATTTTAACCACATACAGGCCCAAGTTATCTGATGCAGCGCAAAAAGCAGATCATGTGGCTCAATGTGCTAGAAACTGCACTGACCAGAGTGAGATCTGACAAGTACATTAGAGTACACAGAACAATGATGTACAAGAACACAGAGTTCATAGTTGCTCCAACATCAGTTTAAAGTTATTTGTTATAATGCATATGGCTTTATTCAGTTTCTTTCTTAATGACTGCACTACAGCAATTTCATCAAATTCCTCAGAAGCTCAAAATCTGTTGAGGTAATAAAGATGGTAATAGAGATTCTTCCAAGAGAAAACCAGTCAATTATCTATGTTAAAAACACTTTAAAAAGTGAACTTTGTTAGCTTTTGTGTGTGTGTGTGTGTGTGTGTGTACCCTGTTGTTTGCTGTTACTGTGGCAAGATCGGCCCTCCTCTCATGACAAAACCTATAAGCAGTATTGCAGTCACTGTGGTTACTCCAGAACAAATAGAATGTGTCATCATGGAGATACCACATCTCTGAAAGATCACAAAAAATACACGTCATGTTAACTGTTATATTTGGAATGTTAAAGAAGAATTTTTTTTCATCTATCAGCCAGTATAAATGAAAAATATGTTTAATGATTTGATTGGACACTTGCCTTGGTTAATCTTCTGGGCATTCAACACTTCCCCACTTTGTCTAAAGTGGTCATCTACAAGAGAAAAAGATTCTTTTTTCTTTTTACTGCAACCTAATGATGCCAAACAATGCCACTATTTGAATTTATAAGTCTGGAAGTGACACAGTGACACAGAGGCTCCAGCTACCCTGAGGACTTGTTGAAGAACAGCTTTAAAAAAGTATCACACTTTTAATTTCTCCATTCCCATTTACAACAGCAATAGACAGGATGATGCACAGTGTTGTATTTATAAACTGTTTTGCACATGCAGGCACACATTATGATTGTCAGAACAAACCCAGGGAAACCCAACCAAGTTTGGTCTGGAAATCCACCACAGAAAAAAACACAAGCATGCCTTATATATATATATATATATATATATATATATATATATACTACCAGTCAAAAGTTTGGACACACCTTCTAATTCCATGGTCTTTCCTGATGTTTATTTCTTTCTACATTGTAAAACAATGCTGAAGGCGGCCAAAATACACAATAATGTCATTTGAACAGTTGATATTGAGATACACTATATTGCCAAAATCGATCACCTGCCTTGACTCGCATATGAACTTAAGTGACATCCCATTCCTAATCCATAGGGTTCAATATGACGTCGGTCCACCCTTTGCAGCTATAACAGCTTCAACTCTTCTGGGAAGGCTGTCCACAAGGTTTAGGAGTGTGTTTATGGGAATTTTTGACCATTCTTCCAGAAGCGCATTTGTGAGGTCACACACTGATGTTGGACGAGAAGGCCTGGCTCTTTGTCTCCGCTCTAATTCATCCCAAAGGTGTTCTATCGGGTTGAGGTCAGGACTCTGTGCAGGCCAGTCAAGTTCATCCACACCAGACTCTGTCATCCATGTCTTTATGGACCTTGATTTGTGCACTGGTGCACAGTCATGTTGGAAGAGGAAGGGGCCAGCTCCAAACTGTTCTCACAAAGTTGGGAGCATGGAATTGTCCAAAATGTCTTGGTATGCTGAAGCATTCAGAGTTCCTTTCACTGGAACTAAGGGGCCAAGACCAGCTCCTGAAAAACAACCCCACACCATAATCCCCCCTCCACCAAACTTTACACTTGGCACAATGCAGTCAGACAAGTACCGTTCTCCTGGCAACCGCCAAACCCAGACTCGTCCATCAGATTGCCAGATGGAGAAGCGCGATTCGTCACTCCAGAGAACGCGTCTCCACTGCTCTAGAGTCCAGTGGCGGCGTGCTTTACACCACTGCAGCCGACGCTTTGCATTGCACTTGGTGATGTATGGCTTGGATGCAGCTGCTTGGCCATGGAAACCCATTCCATGAAGCTCTCTGCGCACTGTTCTTGAGCTAATCTGAAGGCCACATGAAGTTTGGAGGTCTGTAGCGATTGACTCTGCAGAAAGTTGGCGACCTCTTCGCACTATGCGCCTCAGCATCCGCTGACCCCGCTCCGTCAGTTTACGTGGCCTACCACTTCGTGGCGGAGTTGCTGTTGTTCCCAAACACTTCCACGTTCTTATAATACAGCTGACAGTTGACTGTGGAATATTTAGGAGCGAGGAAATTTCACGACTGGATTTGTTGCACAGGTGGCATCCTATCACAGTTCCACGCTGGAATTCACTGAGCTCCTGAGAGCGACCCATTCTTTCACAAATGTTTGTAAAAACAGTCTGCATGCCTAGGTACTTGATTTTATACACCTGTGGCCATGGAAGTGATTGGAACACCTGATTCTGATTATTTGGATGGGTGAGCGAATACTTTTGGCAATATAGTGTATGTCTGCTACTGATGCTCTGTAAAGCCTTCATAATGACTCTAATCTGAGGTGCTGTTAATTGGTGATTTCTGAGGCTGGTCACTCTAAATGAACTTCTCCTCTGCAGCAGAGGTCAGTTTTGGTCTTGCTTTCCGGGGATGGTCTTCATGTGAGCCAGTTTCATCATGGTGCTTGATGGGTTTTGCAAATGCACTTGACAATACTGTTCTTGCAAGAACTATTCCAGAACACCTGACCTTCGTGTCTTAAAATAACAACTGACTGTTTTTTTGTTGTCATTACATATGGATTACTTAAGTCCATGTGTGTTATTTCATAGTTTTGAAATCTCCAGTGTTGTTCTAGGATGTAGAAAATAAATCCCTAAACAAAAAACACTGAATTAAAAGGTGTGTCCAAACTTTTGACTGGTAGTGTATATGTAGAATTTATATGTCATTTTCCACAATGCATTCAGGCTGTGTATTTTGCCTTCTTGAACTACTACAAACTCAAAGGTGTGATATACTGTAGCACATGTAGACTAAGCAACATTTTGCATGCAACAAAAAGAAAAAACTCACAGTGTATTCCCGTAACCAAGAGGATGGTGGTCAATAAGAGGATGTTTATGATGAGAAGTGGAACAGTTATCTTCTTTCCTACATGTTTAAAAAAGACATAAAAATAAAAAAAATCTCAAAAATGACGGTGAATGATTTAAGTTTTCCTTTTACCTGAAATTTTCTAAATATAGATTTCTTTATATTAAATAATTGCCTACAAAAATAATAATTTTTTTCCAGGTACTGGTCTGCCTCTATAAAGTCACAGTATTCATTCACCACCTGTCCACAATTTTATACACTCTGGCATTCAAGCAGCAGTTTGTCCATATATCTGGGTGTTCATCCTTCCACCTCTCCCTTACCTGAAGCTTTACTTGAAATTGCTGTTGGTGGGGTCTGTAGAGTCTGATAGATGTCCTCAGTCTTTGTTTGTTCTTGAGTTTCATACACATTTAGTGACACAAAATGCTTCTGCTGCAGCTCCATCATTCAGTAATCAGCCCCAGAGACTGACAAACTCAAAACTAATAGCAAGGCTTGGAGTTTTCTTAGACTGTCAGATGACATGCAACTTCAGCAAATGTTACCACATGTACAGCCCTCTCCACTATCTGTTTTTTTCTCCCACATTATACAAATAGATACATACTAAAGTAAAGCAAAACATGCAATTGCTATAGATTTAGTACAGTAAATGGTTTATCTTCAAATACCACAAATGATTTTTGTTTGCTCTTGATTATCCTACACATTCAGTGACACAAAATATTTCTGCTGCAGCTCCATCTTGCAATAATCCGCCCAAGAGACTGATAGACTCATATACTACAAGCAAGGCTTGCAATGTTTTTAGACTGTCAGATGACATGCAACTTCAGAAACTCATGCAAAAGACATGAATTTGTTGTTGTTTTTGGTACAACTGTTCTAAATTCTCTTGAGGTGAAATTGCAGTGGTGAATCTTTTTATGTGTTACATAATTGCAGGTTGAACATTGTACTAAGCATGTAGGCAAAGAAATGTTTTAATGGAACTACAAATGAAAATGACTAACTTACATTCGATGTACAAATTACAAGTCAAGTCAAAGTCAAAGAAGCTTTATTGTCACTTCAACCATATATAGCTTAAGCAGTACACTGTGAAGTGAAACGTTCCTCCTAGACCAGAGGTGCTACACAGAACAAAAACAAAGTACAGGTGACGCGGACAAACATAGTGGGTGCAAAGACGGATAGAAACAGATTAGGACAGTGAATATAGCAGCAGAAGTAACAGAAGTAATTAAGTTAACATGTAAAAATGTCAGTTAAAATACCAGACAAGCCATAAAAGAACTACTCATGAATGAGGTCACTTACTGTACACAATATGTGTAATGCCTTCATTGACTTTTAGGAGACTACATCCAGTATGTGGCAGCAAATAGAGTAAACAATCCAATATAAGCATCAATTATAGGAATAGTAAAATAGACAGACCAAATCAGAACTAAACATTTAACATTATTAACTAGTTTGTCAGAAGAATTTGGTGAAAGAAGTTACAACTTGTATTTGTATAATATGTCTAATGAAGATAGACATAGTTCCCTTTCGAGGGAACTCGACGCTGCGTCATGACTGATGCTATGGGAGCACTTTGTCGAGTAAGTGTGTCTGAAGCGCCGTGTGCACACACGCCAATTCATTAGCTCGGATAGGACACGTGATGGAGGAATATGTGCCAGCATGTTCATATAAGGGCATTTACATCTACGTAAGGGCATTCATTCAACTTTTTTATCTCCAGGAAGTGTTCCATTGTATGTGTGTCTCGTGTCTGTCCGAGACACACATACAATTTTAAGAGGTGTGTGCATCCGTATCTGCATTTTCTTATGGAGGATGACAAACACGCTCTTTGTGTGGTTTGTTTAGGTGAGGAGCATGCCTGGTCGGCTCTCGAGGGATCTGGCTGCATGCATTGTGGGAGATTTCCTCGTTGCAAGCTCCGATTCCATTTGGCGCTGTTTACCGGCCAGGCGTCTGCGTCTCGTGGTTCAACCCACTTAGATCATGGGGTTCGCAGATGGATTTAGCAGAAGCGGAACAGGAGACGACTTCCTTTCCTCTTTCCTCTCTCCTGACTCCGATGTCCACATTTTGTCTTCGGGAGCTTGTGCTGCGATTTTTCCTGACCTGGAATTGAATATTTCTTTGTTCGCGTCAGGTTCTTAGGAATTTGACGCAGGTGATGAAGGGAATTCCTCCTTCAATTTGCCACCGCAGCCAGTGGCATTCGAGGAGTTTCTCGACGTCATCACGCGTGCCGTGGGGAAGTTAAATTTCAACTGGCCGGAGCAGGAAGCTAGCATTGTTCGTTCAAAGCTAGACGACCGTTTCCTGACTTCGGGCTGCACTCTCAAACACACGCAGCTGCCTTTTTTTCCGGATCTCCATGCTGAGGTATCGAGGTCCTGGAAAAACCCATAATCGACGTGCCTTTTTTCTCCAGCTTCTTCTGGGTATTCAGCCATGGGGCTGGATGAGCATGGTTATGCTGCAATGCCTAAGGTGGAAGAGATGCTTGTGGGCTATCTCTCCCCTACATCGGCAGCCTGGGGAAGGCTGGCGCTCCCTTCTAAACTGTGTAGGGCCACTTCAGCCCTTGTGGGGAAGGCCTACACCTGTCTCCCTCAATTTCAGGGAGTGCTGTCCACTATCATTGGCACACACCAAACTTCCCACCATGATTCCAGCATGTCTATCTCCTGCTCGGGTGGCTTCCATACTGTCAGCAGTAAATGCTGTTCAGCTAGACCATAGGTGTCAAACCGGATCCACAAAGGGCCGGTGTGGGTGCAGGTTTTCATTCCAACCGAGCAGAAGCCACACCTGATTCCACCTGTTTAATCAACTGATCTTGGCTTTCAGTAGACTCAGGTGTGTCTTCTTCTCTGTTGGAATGAAAACCTGCACCCACACGGCCCTTTGTGGATCCGGTTTGACACCCCTGGGCTAGACCATAGTCCTCGGCCTCATGGCGGCAGCAGCCAACATGATACGTTAAAATTACATTACGTGATAAGGTAAAATGATAGACTTGACCAACAGCACAGATGTTTGGGCCCTTATAGTGACAGCTGTTGCTTCACTGTTTTGCCGGCAATTACAGGAAATGGCTTCTAGGCAAGTCCAGAAAGTCTATTGAGGTAATTGAGGAGATTCTTCCAAGAGAAAACCAGTCAATTATCTACGTTTAAAACAACACCAGAACTTGGTTAATGTGTGTGTGTGCCCTGTTGTTTGCTGTTACATTGACAAGATCAGACTGATGCTGTCTTGACAAAACCTATAAGCATTATACCAGTCACTGTGGTTATTCCAGCAAATAGAATGTGTCATCATGGCAGTGGGTAGGTCCTTTAGAGGCAAGTTGTTGGTTCTGTGGGAGCCCTGTAAGGCATTGATCTGCTCCTGGTAGGCCAGTGGCATTTAACCTTTTTGGGTAATGAGAGCCTGAAGCTATGGAATCTCTACTGGATCCATCTCAAGTCAAGTAAAGTCAAGTCAAGTCAAGCTTTTATCGTCATTTCAACCAAATATGGCTTACGCAGTACATTGAGACAACATTACTCCAGGAACCTGTTGCTACACAAGACAACATAACAACATATAGCTACAGAACAAAACCAACAACACAGAGCTAAGGACAGAAAGTAGTTGTCCTAACTACATAAAATTCAATGGTCAAGATGGGTGGAGAGAAATGGGCTTTCCTCAGCCTCTGTAGGAAGATGCTGGGCTTTCTTGCTGATGGAGCTGGTGTTGAGTGACGATGTGAAGTTCTATCCGTCGATGTACAACAGAGAATGCCCACTATGTGCTCTCCTAAAGTCAACAACCATCTCTTTAGTTTTTTTTGAACTTCAGAGACAGTTTGTCAGCTTTACACCAAGCTATTAGCTGTTGCACCTCCTCTGAGTATGCTCACTCGTCATTCTTGCTGATGAGACCCACGGTCATGTCATTAGCGAACTTGGTGTGGTTTGGTGAACTTGATGAAGGTAGAGTCTTTAGACTTCAGCAGCACATGCACCTTTGCAGTCATCCACAGCTTCTGGTTGGGGAGTGTCATGATGGTCTTAAAGACGATCACGTAATCAGTGCACTTGCCGATGTAGCTGGTCACTAATGCTGTGCATTCATCCAAGTTGATAGAGCATATCCTCCCTGAATATATGCCAGTCACTGCCCTCAAAACAGTCCTGAAGAGCAGAGGTGGGTCTTGCTGGCCAGGTTTTCACCTGTTTCAGAACCAGTTTAAGGCGTCTGATGAGCGGTCTGTAGGCTGGAATTAGCATAACAGAGATGTGCTCTGAGTAGCCGAGGAGGGGGCAGGGCTATGCACGGTACATGTTGGGAATGTTTGTGTAAACACACTTCTCGTTGGAAAGTCCACATGTTGATGGAATTTAGGGAGCACTGTTTTGATATTCGCATGGTTCAAATCTCTGTAGATAATAAACAGTCTGTCAGGGTGAGTATTCTGCAGATCGCTAATAGCTCAATAGAGTTCACAAAGTGCCACCTTAGAATTAGTGCTGGGGGAAATGCACACTCTGACAATGAAAGCAATGGTGAATTCACGCTGTAAATAAAATGGCCTGCATCTAACCATCACGAAATCCACTAACAATAAACGGTAACTAGAAACAAACAAAGTTTTTGCACCATTCCGTGTTGATGTAAACCCACACACTGCCACCACGAGTCTAACCACACAGAGCTGCATTCATATCAGCACGAAATGAGATGAGCCTGGCTAGCTGAATGGCGGCGTCTGGAACTCTATTGCTGAGCCATGGAGTCAGATGGTGTCCAGTTTATTGTCCAATGAGCAGACGATGGACAGAATAATGGACGGGAGAGCTGGCCTGCTAGGGTTTGTTTTTAGCTCATTTTCTGTGCTTCTGTTTGTGCAAGCGCCGCTTGTGACGTCCTCTCTCTCGGCCACCGCCATCAAGCGACAAAGTATTCTGCAAAGAAGGCATTGAAGCAAAGGATCTAGGATCCATGTGCAGAGTTTATTGGCAAAAATCACAGTGAATAAATTAAAATCGATATACATGTAACAGTGTTAAGAGACTCAATACAAAATGAGTCATACATTGGAAATCTAGACAGCAGTGAAATAATTCGGTATGTAAACACATGTAAAGTCAGCATGCACGCAGCTTAAATGTCCGTGTAAACCTAGAAATGAAGTAACCCAGAAGTGGCTCGGTATTCGGGTGAGGGTTCCCTCTGGCGGTTGGGAGAGGGTGTTGCAGTTCAGGATATTACACCTACTTTTACCAGCCAGTCAACTGAACATGTCAATGGTTTATGGTGAAAAACAACAAACACTCAAAGACATGCAAATTTAATTTATTTAAAGTCATACTTAAAAAGAAAAGTTTACAGTGTTTACCATCCCTTTTACCCTCTTAAAGATAAAAGTACAAAAAATGCAGAAAATTAAGCAAAGTATAAACAAACAATAATCTTGATAGTCTGTAAAGTTTAACTGTCTACAAAGTTTATTAAACATTTGCAAGATATGTGTTGTGGTTGTGCTTGTCATTGCCACCACCAGGCAGATGATTCACTATAAACTGCACCAACAGTATTTGGATTACCAGAGCAGTGGACAAATTGCATTCAAGGGTAGACCTGCCAGCAGAGAGCTGCAGTAGTCAAGTCTCTAAATGACACTGAACAAATCTAGCTGGGTTAATAAATATAAAATGTCGAATATGAATGAACTTCAATCAAAACTTAATTCTTTTGTGTTTTTTATTTATTGTGCCCTGAGTTATAAGGTACAATGTACATGATTCATTATATAAGTAACCATATATGCAGAATTTTGTATTAAGAGGAGCACATATTAGTGACGCACATGATACCTTGTACGGCGCAATAATAGCAACATCTATAGTATTACATTCGCTGCTGAAAGGGTCAGAAGTATTCTCTGTCATAAGAATGGCCAAATCCTTCTGATGTTGTACAGAAGAAACCGACATGTGACATTAGTAATATGTGATGAAAAGGACAGCTGATTGTCCATGGCTACCCCTAAGTTGTATGCAGCGGCCAAAGGGGAGATCAGAGAGTTGTCTAGGGATATCGCAAGATGCTGAACTGGATATGACTCACCTGGTATGGCCAGCAGTTCAGTTTTGCTGAAATTCACTTTCACCTGATGAGTAACTGCCATCATCCATGCTGAAATCAGGGAAGAAGTTGTTGTATGTAAGGTGGGGAAGACGGCTCCTGACAATGCAAGACTGCCTTGTGAACAATTTACACAAGAACTTTTAAAACAATACTGCAAAGACTACAAAGGAAACTGTGTTTGATCAAGTTGTTTCATAGCTTTCAGCTTGAAATTTTCAGTTTGCACTGCATAAACTTGCAGATGACATTAAAGGTATATTTTATTCGATGGATGGTTTGATATGGTATTGGTTAATGGCCATTTGATATGGTATTAGTGTTTTTATTAGGTAATGATTTTCATAAATACTGTACTATTTACAGGCATATATGTATCTTTAGTTGTGCTCCATCATTCAATTGAGATATGACTTTCGTGTGTGCTGTTGTGATTACCACCAGCACATGTACTGTATTGTATTGCACTGTATTGGATTTATGAAGCATTTTTCACTAGATGTCAGTGTTGTTCTCCGTCATAAGTGTAGCAACAAGTGCAGTTGTTTGACCTGGCCTTTGCTGTACTTGTGCCCTTTTGCAATATTTCCGGAATTCTTATTTATTCTTATGAACTCTAATTCTGTGACTCCTGAAGCAATTAAATGCTGTATTTAAATTTAAAAAGCTGTTTACAGTATATTGGTAACAACTGAGAAAAAAGATCTGGGTATTACTAAGTAAATTTTGTATACAAGGCCCTGGGTCAATGTGACGTCCATGGAAAAGCTTCAGATCAGATGACTCACTAAAAATTGTACAGCCAGGATCCAAATACTGAAAAGAGATAAAAAAAAAAAAAAAGACACTGGTGAAGAAGGCCCAGCAGTGTATTTACCCCCTTAGATGATTAAAGAACTTTAAACTTCCCTTCAGGTGCTAAGGACATTCTAAAACTGCATTATCAAGTGCATCCTGATGGGACGCATCACAGCATGATATGGCAACAGCACCTAGCAAGGTAGTTGAGCTCTCCAGAGGGTGGTCTAATCAGCTGAGCATACCATCCACACTGAACTCCCCAACCTACAATCAGTGGTCTGTTGTCTATAGCAAGTAGTGCTGGACCGAGACCAGGAAGATTGTGAAGGACCTCGCCTATACAAATCAAGACGACTTTTCTCTCTTCTGTTTTTTTTCTCAACCCAGAGAGAATTATTCTAGAATGGGTAAGCGGGATAAGAAAAATCTAAAGCATATGATACTGCCAAGTATCATATTTGTGAACAATACCATATTTGGCATAAAAAGCATATCAGCATCATCCCTTTTCACCAGCAGGCGCTTTCTATTGATTTGTGATTGTAGCCAGTCCTGCACACACAGAAATAGAAACAGAATTAGGACATTTATAGAACAGAATGCTGCTTTATCCACATTCAGTGTTGGTTTAATGGTGGTCCAGGTTAAGGGATGACTGTGGTAAAAACGAGCTAGACATGAGCTGTCTAACAAGCAGATCTTGTGCTAGAATCTGCACTGAGCAGAGTGAGATGTGATCAGTATGTTAAAGTTCACAGAGAATCATTGGATATCACAGGACTTTGATGCAAAATAAAACATCTTTGTTTGTCTAATCAGTCAGTAAGTATTCATAGAATTAATTCAATGTCAAGTTAAAGCTATGTACAAAGCTCCTTCCATCATTCACTTCTGTCCATAATGACTGCACTATAGCACTCAATTCCTCAAAACCTAAAATCTCAAACAAAACCTTTATTTCACAAAATATATATTTTTTATTATCTTTTCTAATGTTTCTCCCATGAGCCATAAGTTTGGGCCTTTACTTTAAAATACTTTATCAACCGTTGTTTTGCTGGTTTGAAGGCAATTACAACAAAATTGCTTCTTGGCCAGCCTAGCAAATCTAGTAAACTTTGCTTGAGTTAATAAAGATGGTAATAGAGATTCATCTCAGAGAAAACCAGTCAATGATCCATGTTAAAACAAAACAAAGCCTATAATTTAATTAAACGTTTGCAAATTGTACATATATAATGTGTGTATGTGTATGTGTGTGTGTGTGTACCCTGTTGTTTGCTGTTACTGTGGCAAGATCGGCCCTCCTCTCATGACAAAACCTATAAGCAGTATTGCAGTCACTGTGGTTACTCCAGAACAAATAGAATGTGTCATCATGGAGATACCACATCTCTGAAAGATCACAAAAAATACACGTCATGTTAACTGTTATATTTGGAATGTTTGAGAAGAATATTTTCTTCACCTATCAGCCAATATAAATGAACAATATGTTTAATGATCTGATTGGGCACTTACCTTGGTCAATCTTCTTGGCATTCAACATTACTTCATCTCTACTTTGTCTAAAGTGGTCATCTACAAGAGAAAAAGTTTCTTTTTTTGTTTACTACAGCCTAGTTATGCAACACAATGCCACTATATGTATTTATGAGTCTGGAACTGTATGCAGATTTGAAACTGATGACAAATCATGACACAGAGGCTCCAGCTGCCCTGAAGAACAGCGTAAAAAAGTATTAGACTTTAAACTTCCCCATTCCCATTTACAACAGCAATAGACAGGATGATGCACAGTGTTGTATTTATAAACTGTTTTGCACATGCAGGCACACATTATGACTGTCAGAACAAAACCCAGGGAAACCCAACCAAGTTTGGGTCTGGAAATCCACCACAGAAAAAAACACAAGCATGCCTTCATTTGTATATAACGTGTATATGTGTATATACACATTCAGGCTGTGCTCTGCATTTCACCCTCTATTCTTGAACTACTTCCCGCTCAAAAGTGTGATATAGCACACATAGACTAAGCAACATTTCGCATACAACAATAACAAAAAAAACTCAGTGTATTCCCGTAACCAAGAGGATGATGGTCAATAAGAGGATGTTTATGATGAGAAGTGGAACCGTTATCTTCTTTCCTACATGTTTAAAAAAGACATAAAATCAAAAATCATGACAGTGACTGATTTAAGTTTTCCTTTTACCTGAGATTTTCTGAATAGAGATTTCTTTATATTAAATAATTACCTACAAAAATAATCATTTTTTCCAGGTACTGGTACAGGGGCTCAGAGTGTTCTGCTTGACAAAGTTTTTCCATCAAGTCCCATCAGACAGGATCGAGGAAGATGGATCGAGTAACTCCTTGACTGTGGTAGGCAGTGGCCAGTCAGTTACAATTACCTTTACCATTTACCATTTCCACACCTCCCCAGGAACTGATGTAGCCTAAAAATGTGATGGTTTCCTTGTGAAATTCACACTTTTCTGCCTTCACATAGAGTTGGCGTTGCAGTAGTTGTGTGAGTACCATGCTTATGTAATATATTGGATCGTCCAGAGTAGCTACGTAGATAAGGATATCATCAATGTATACAATCACATACCAGTTGAGCAGGTCCCTAAAGATTTCATTAATAAAGGCTGGAAAACAACTGGCACATTTGTTAGCCCATATGGCATTACTACAAACCCCAATTCCAGTGAAGTTGGGACGTTATGTAAAATGTAAATAAAAACAGAATACAATGACCTGCAAATCCTTGTTGACCCATGTTCAATTGAAAACACCACAAATTCAAGATATGCAATGTTCAAATAGATAAACTTGATTGTCTCTTGCAAATATTCACTCATTTTGAATTTGATGCCTGCAAAACATTCCAAAAGAGCTGGGACAGGGGCAACAAAAGACTAGGAAAGTTGGGGAATGCTGCAAAAACACCTGTTTGGAACATTCTACAGGTGAACAAGTTAATTGGAAACATGTTAGTGGCATGATTGGGTATAAAAGGAGGATCCCCAAAAGGCTCAGTCATTCACAAGGAAGGATGGGGTGTGGTTCACCACTTTGTGAACAACTGCGTGAGCAAATAGTCTAACAGTTTAGGAACAATGTACAATTGCAAAAAATTTAGGTATTCCATCATCTACAGTCTATAAATGTCATCAGAAGATTCAGAGAATCTGAAGAAATCTCAGCACATAAGCGGCAAGGCCGAAAACCAACACTGAATGGCTGTGACCTCCGATCCCTCAGGCGGCACTGCATTAAAAACAGACATCATTCTGTAAAGGATATTACCATGTAAGCTCAGGAACACTTTGGAAAACCATTGTCAGTTAACAGTTCATCACAATATCTACAAGTGCAAGTTAAAACTGTAACATGCAAAGTGCAAGCTATACATCAACACCACCCAAAAAACGCTGCCAGCTTATCTGGGTCTGAGCTCATCTGAGATGAACTGATGCAAAGTGGAAAAGTGTGCTGTGGTCTGATGAGTCCACATTTCAAATTGTATTTGGAAATCATGGACGTCGCGTCCTCCGGGCTAAGGAGGAAAAGGACCATTCAGATTGCTATCAGTGCAAAGTTAAAAAGCCAGCATCTGTGATGGTATGGGGGTGAGTTAGTGTCCATGGCATGGGTAACTAGATGCTAAAAGGTACATGTTTTGGAGCAAATATGCTGCCATCCAAGCAACATCTTTTTCAGGGATGTCCCTGCTTATTTTAGCAAGAAAATGCCAAGCCACATTCTGCACGTGTTATAGTAAAAGCGTACGGGTACTAGACTGGCCTGCCTGCAGTCCAGACCTGTCTCCCATTGAAAATGTGTGGTGCAACTGAAGTCATACATCAAGCAAGAATGACATAATAATCAACAATTAGTGTCCTCACTAATTATTGCTTATTGAGTGTTGTTAAAAGGAAAGGTGATGTAACAGAGTGGTGAAAATGCCCCTGTCCCAGCTCTTTTGGAACATGTTGCAGGCATCAAATTCAAAATGAGTGAATATTTGCAAGAGACCATCAAGTTTATCAGTTTTAACATTGCATTATTTGTAGTTGTGTTTTCAGCTGAATATGGGTCAACAAAGTTTTGAGGGATATTGTATTCTGTTTTTATTTATATTTTACACAATCTCTCAACTTCATTGGAATTTGGGTTTGTAAATACTTACGGTGCCCCCTGGTGGTGTGGAGGGCCTGGTGTTACTGTCTTTGCCATTAGTGTGGAAAAACGTGTGATGGTTCAACACTGCGATTTTTTTTACCTGAAGTGTAAGGGTTGGGAAAGGTTGCAAAAGAAATAAAACACAATGTGTCCTACTTTTATAAGAAAAAAAAACACTGTTCTGTCTACAACTGTACATTATTGTTTGTTAAATAACATCATATTTTATCAGTGTACCATTAGGCTTATATTATGTGAGACATCTGTTGTACAAGTGAAATTGTTACTTTAGAAATCATAAAATATTAAAACAAGCTGCCCAATTATAGAACTAAAGAATAATCAGTGCTGTCATATAATGTGTAATACAGTACACATTAATATGTGTAATACAGTACCATCACTTGTGGTTGTAAGTGTGTGGTGTTCCAGTATGAAAAGATAATTATTTAATGTGTTTGCTTGATTAAGTACCTTTAAAGATATAACTCAATTGTATTGTTGGAGCATGACACTTTTACCATCATGACTGCAAATTCATAGAACATGCAAAAGTAACACATTTACAAATGTTTATATTTTGTAATAAATAATTATATTTTTTATTAATAAATTACCTTATTTCAACATAAAAACAATTCACTATAAGGTTTGTGGACAGCACAATATACTGGGAAAATTCACAAAAAAATAGTTATGTTCCAAATAAAAATCCGTGATATACCGGGACCGCGATATATGAACCGCGATATAGAGGGGGATTAATGTAGATCATTTTTACGGAGGGTCTTGCATAATTGTACTATATTTCGGCATTTATACACACTTCCGCCTACTACCTAGTGTCCACGTTAAAGTTTGTTTAGCAGTTTTGATGTTACTTTGTTTCGATAACAAAAAATTAAAACTTGAAATAATAAAGTCGGTAATGAACAGAAGTCGCAACAGAGCTCTGGTACAGAAAACTCAACAGAATCGGCAGAATGTGATTCAGCTTGCCCTGAGGAGCAGACTGTGCCTGGGATGACTTCGTTTAAAACTCAATTCCTTAAAGGTGAAATACTGTCATCGTCGCAAAACTTGCAGAAGTACTTTGCTCTGAATTACAGTCCATGTTGTGTGACAACTTATCAACAATTAAAAGTGTTTAACATTTGTTTATGACATTTGAACACTTGTTTAAAACTGATTCCCAGGACACAGGAGAGTACACATTAGTTATTCTGTATGAGTTACCATGTCAGACTGTCCTGCTGTAATACTGTAGGATTCTTTTTCTTGTGTAGTGTTCATGCACAAATACCTGTACCCTGAAAACCCTAACACACACACACACACACACCTTTTTTTTAAAGGTGAGGAAGGGAGCAAACATGCAGGCTATAGTCTAAGAACAATATGTGCTTTTATGATTTATGAGATCATCAGTAGTAGGACTGTAATTAATGATGGCTGCACAATTACGAGAAGAAGATTCTTATAGAACTTGATAAAGATTACAATTGACAAGATTGCAGAGAGCAGTGAGCTACTGTGCCACCTACTGGTGTAATAGTGCTAATTACTTACTATTTACTATTACTGGTCTGTTCTTATGCCTTTGAGTGAACATTGTAATCTTGTAATCTGTAACTTACACGGTTGTAGAAGTTTGTGTTTGTGTTTCTGATACTTTCTATATACTGTACATGACCATTGGAAATACATAAAATATATATGTTTGTATTTCTTATTATCCCTTTTTTAAAAGTGTCTGCCAATTTGTCTGTTGTGTGGTAGCGTCAATGGTGTATTCCTAGTGAGTTTTTGAGGCCTATTTATTTATAATTCGTCTGGTAGTACATCAGCTAATAGGGTTATCCTATGTCAGGAACAGCTAGACAGTTCCCAGTGAACCTTGGAAGCCTGCTTCTTTGTGTGTCTTTTGTGCTTCCTGTTGTCACCTGTATCCCATTAGCCTTAATGTCTATCCCTATAAATAGGGATCCTTGTGTTCATGTCTTTGTCAGTGATTGTTAACTGTGCCGTGGTTTTGTGTCAGGTTTTGTTTTGCCATGTTTTGCCATGTTCAGGTTTTGTTTCAGATTAGTTTCTTGTTGTGTCTAGACACACAATGTCTAGTGTGAAGTTAGTTGCTCTCTGTCTCGTCTTTATGTAATAAAAGCAGCGCTTCACTGAATCCTGCGTATGCGTCTCCTTTCACAGCGTGCAGGCACGTGCACGCAACACCACGGTGGTCCGGGTTCAACCCCGCACAAAGCGGGGGTCCCGGGTGTGACAGCCTACAAGACTAGCAGTCTGGTGGATTAAATAAATAGGGTGGCGGTGGTGGCAGCAGCAAAGATGGCCTGGGATGGAATCAAATTCCAGGCCTGAATTACATTTACATTTACATTTCTGGCATCATTGAAAACATTAACACTGGTTCAATAGGTCACAGACTTAGGATACCATTCGCCTAAAATTGGAATTTTTTTTTTTTAATTTTTTTTTTTAAACCATAAACAGTGAAAGGTAAGAGCTAGTTTAAGTGCCGCAGGAAAAGGTAGGTCTTAAGACGTCGCCTTAAGAATTATTGTCCTAGTCCTCCATTGTCACCATCCCTTTTACCCTCTTAAAGATAATAATACAAAAAAATGTAGCAAATGAAGCAAAGTAAAAACAAACAATAATGTTGATAGTCTGTAAAGTATAACTGTCTACAAACTGTTGATTGAACAGTTGCAAGATATGTGCGGTGGTTCTACTTGTCATTGCCACCACCAGGCAGCTAAAATTAATCCTGATACTGTAGAGGTTTGCTAAAATTACAGATATTCACAATAAGGTGATCCAATACAGTAATCCTCATGCTGTACTTCTGGACTGACATTCTGTCTTATTAATGATTAGATGTGATATAACAAAGTTATAAAGCAATTATGTTGTGTAAAGATTTGGGATCTGATTACCGTTATATCAGTTAGTTGATTTTTGACTTTAAGATATTTTTGTGAATTCTCTTTTTGATTATCTTCATATTTGATACTCTTGTGCTGAAAAAGTAGAATAGGTTATTATTAAGACAAATCTTTGCAGATTCACACTTGCTCCAGTTTTCTGTAAGCATCCAAATTGTCAAATGTCTGTTTAAGGTTATTGTACTGTTTACATATATTCTCTTTCTCTGTTTATTTATTTTTTTTATTTGCTCCTGAGAACACAAAATTAGCTTGTGTACAAATTACAAAAAACAATGACTAAAAAAGAAAAATGTTTTGGTTATTTCATAACCATTAGCATCAAATGTGTAATTTGCACTGCAAAAACATAAGGACTTTAAGGGTACATTTAATTCCAATGATTTATCTGATGTCATATTGCTCTAGTGGTGGTCCATCACCCACTTGAGTTATGAATCCTGTGATTGCTGTGTTCATTACTGTCAGCACATGAATTGTATTGCATTGCATTGTATTGGTTTTATGAAACATTTTCCACTAGATGTCAGTGTTATTCCAAGTTCTTTTCACCTCAGAGCGATAGGGTGTTTGGAGCTGGTATATTTTCGTTCAAAAGCACACACCCAGCCCTCCTCCTGCTCACTGGGATCAGAGGACCCAACCTGCTAGCGATGACCTGCTGTCTACAGCAAGCAGTGCTTGTCAAAGGCCATGAACATAGTGAAGAACCTTAACTCTTCTCTCAGGGAAGCACTTCCACTCCATGAAGGTAAACCCAGAGAGAATTGTTCTAAAATGGGTATAAGGGATAAGTAATCCCTTGTAAAATATAAAGCCTATGATACTGCATAGTAATACATATGACATAATGCAACAAGGGCGGCCAAATGAGTGGTCATGTCTCACCAGAAGGTGCTTTCCATTAAATTGTGATTGCAGCCAGTCCTACATAGACACACACACAAACACACACACACATAGCTTGGAAATCAAGTTTGTGTTACGAGATTTTGAGCTTTTAAGGAATTTGATGAAAGTGCAACTATATGAATTCTGTGTTCATCAATGTAGTGTGATATCTAGAGTCCTCTGTGAAATATAATGCACTTGTCAGATCTCACTCTGGTCAGTGCAGTTTCTAGCACATTGAGCCAGAAGTCCTGTATGTGTGCTGTAATGTACTTTCTCATGTACTGTCCGTTCATCTGTTCTAAAAACATCCTAATTCTGATTCTATGGCTGCTGTGTGTGTGTGTGTGTGTGTGAACCCTGTTGTTTGCTTATTCCAGAACGACAGTGTCATCATGTAGACACGACGTCTCTGGAAGATCACAAAAAAGTGTACATCATGTTTACTGTTATATTTGGAATGTTTAAGATATTTATTTCATCTATCAGCCAGTATAAATGAACAATATGTTTATTGATTTGATTGGACGTTTATCTTCATTAATCTTCTGGGCATTCAACACTTTTTCCCCAAAGTGGTAATCTACAAAAGAAAAAGTTACTTTTATTTATTTATTTTTATGACAGCCTAGTTAGTAATGCAATGCCACTATATGTATTTATATGTCTGGAAGTGGGTGGTGATGGCTCGAGTGGTTAAGGCTCTGGGCCGTTGACCGGAAAAGCGGTGGTTCATGCCCCAGCACTGCCAAGTTGCCACTGTTGGGCTCTTGAGCAAGGCCCTTAACCCTCTCTGCTCCAGGGGTGCTGTATCATGGCTGACCCTGTGCTCTGACCAGCCTCCAAGGATGAGATATGTGAAAAAAAGAATTTCACTGTGCAGTAATGTATATGTGACAAATAAAGACTATTTAACCGTATGCAGAAACAATAAACTTCCCCATTCCCATTGATAATAGCAGTAGACAGAATGATGTGTGTTTTATTTATAAACTGTATTGCACATGCAGGCACCCATTATGACTGTCAGAACAAGCCCAGGGAAACCCACAGAAACAAACACAAGCAATGCATTCAAGCTGTGCTGTTTCGTCCTCTATTCTTGAACTACTACTTACTCAAAAGTGTGATATAGCACATATAGGCTAAGCAACATTTTTGCAACAAAAAGAAAAAAACTCACAGATATAATTCCATTAAAAACATTTCTTTGCCTATATTTTTAACACTACTCGCTACAATGTTCAACCTGTACTTAGGTAACACCTAAAAATATTCACCACGGCAATTTCACCTTAAGAGAATTTAGAACAGTTTGTACCAAAAGAACAACAACAACAGAACTAAGTTCTTATTTACTTTCACTTTTCCTGAAAGAAATGCATTCACAAGTATACTTGGAGGGTTGCTTAGACTCTGTTCCAGGAGACTTTCTGGTTTTTCTGTTTTTCTGTTTCTGTTATTGGTTTGCAAACATTAACTTACATTCGATGTACAAATGATCTATCTATCTATCTATCTATCTATCTATCTATCTATCTATCTATCTATCTATCTATCTATCTATCTATCTATCTATCTATCTATCTATCTATCTATCTATCTATCTATCTATCTATCTATCTATCTATTGAAGATGTGAGAAGGTCAGTTAAAATACCATACAAGAATGATGTCACTTACTGTACACAATATGTCTAATGCCTTCGTTGACCTTTAGGAGATTACATCCAGTATGTGGCAAATAACTGCTACAGTTAGAGTAAAAAAAAAATGTACACTCAGAAGTTTTGTGTTTTATTTACATCTTAAATGAAACATTTGAACCATGTTTTAGGTTTTCGTTTTTTTAGGTAATCGTTTATGTTCGATTCCACTAATTATTTTTGTTTACTTGTCGATTTTTAGTAAGTCAGTCAATGTTAGAGGTTTTAGACGTATATTGAAAAGGAGACAGTATAATACAGCCAGTCAGGACGACGATATTTATTGAAATGAAAGACAAGACATCACAAAGAAACAAAGAAAAGTGTGTGTTAGCCAAACCAGATAAACAGCTTTCAGTGAGTCCTGGTGGAGAGAGGGTTAAACGCTGGAGATATTCAAAATGAAAGTGAAAGGTTGAAGGTGTTTTTGCAGAGTTAGTCTGATTCCAGCAGACTCGAGCGGAATCTGAAGAGGACAGTCGAGGTTAGTGAGGTTATTAAAGAGGTTTTAAAGTTTTAATGAAATAAATAAACATGTGTTTGTGATGTGACGGTGCTGTATGTAAGTATTTGCACATGATTATGGCCGTGTCACTTTGTCTTTTCGAAGCTTTCTGTTTTTGTCTTACTGTTTTTGTCGGTTTCCGGTCTTCAGTAAACAGTGCAAAGCTGCAAAACTGAACAAAAGCTGAATTCGACACCGAGGGACCTGATTTATTTTAATCTACAAAAAGGTATCGACATCGAAATCGAAAAAGGTGAGGCAGTATGAAAACGAAGGCTTTGTCATACTCGATTGAATAACATGTCCTCTGCAAAATAGGTCTGAAAGGTATAGCATGATCAAACAATATAAGATGAGGGTTTCTGTATATACAGTATTCATGTTTATTTATATTCACATTTTTCTAGCAACCAGATAACATGAAGCTAATCAGTGGAGAAGTGAATCAGGCCACATCAGCGTCTGATAATCAAAATGACATGAACTGGAGTGGTGGTGTTCAAGAAGAACCAATAACCTCTGGTATGTGTTCAAAACTAATTTCTTCTTTTATTATTTTATGCCGTTTTTATATACTGTTGTCTGTACTTGTAAATGTATGTTAGAAAAAAAATATTAAATAAAAAGATTATTAGATTGAACCATGAAAATAGACCTGTTGCTGTACAAATGTGAGCGAATGTTTACAATCCAAAATAATTTACAAATATCAGTTGATCAGTTACAGGAACAGTAAAATAGACAGACCAAGTCAGAACTAAACATTTAACATTATTAACTAGTTTGTAGAAAGAATATGGTGAAAGAAGTTACAACTTGTATTTGTATAGTATGTTTAATGAAGATAGACATAGTTTTCATACACACACACACACACACACACACACACACACACACACACATATATATATATATATATATATATATATATATATATATATATACATATATATATATATATCTATATATATAGATATGTATATATATATATATATATAGATATATATATATATATATATATATATATATATAGATAGATAGATAGATAGATAGATAGATAGATAGATAGATAGATAGATAGATAGATACATTACAGACCAGGTGGTCATAATGTTATGCCTACAATGTTATGTAGGATGTATCTTAATAAAGATTATTTTATTTCCACTGTCAGTGCAACTGAGATGAAAGATGTAGAATCAGGTAAATTATATATACATATGTGATGAGCAGTACACAAAACGTATTGAAAGAAACACCTTTCCATTCAGGAATGGTAGAAAAAGGTAAAATGATAGACTTGACCATCACACCAATAAGTGGGCCTTTTTCACACCTTTGTAATGAAATGGATTGCCGACTATGAACCTTCTCATCCGATATCAGGGCCCGTCATGATTTTCTGATGACTTTAGGATGAGATGTTCAGCGATCACATATGGGTGTGATGATCAGGTGTCCACATTCTTTTGGCTACATGTAGTGTTGTAAAGTCAGAATTTCATTATGTGATGGGTTTTCTCAGGCCACCACACATACATTTACAGAAAAGCAATGTAGGATGTATCTTAATAAAGATTTATTTATTTTCCAGATGGCACATCCACTGCCAGTACAGTTGATATGGAAGATGTAGAAGCAGGTAATACATAAAAAGGATAATAAACACACACATATACCATTACATAGATACTGACATAATAAACTGAAAGTGAAGCCTTAGAATATACAGCTCTGGAAAAATAATAAGAGCCCACTGCCCAATCTCCAGATTTGAACCCTATTGAAAACCTCTGGAATGTCATCAAGAGGAAGATGGATGGTCACAAACCATCAAGTAAAGCTGAGCTGTTTGCTTTTTTGCAAAAAGAGTGGTATAAAATTACTCAACAGCAGTGTGAGAAACTGGTGGAGATCATGGAGCCAAAACGCATGCAAATCGGGGTTATTCCACCAAATACTGATTTCTTAATGTTATTTAGCCAAAGCATTAACACAATTTGTTTACAGATTATTTGCATTTTGTTTTATTTGAGTTATTAATACTGCATGATCTTGGGTTATTTTGATGTGTTGTCATTTCCTTTAAATATACACTCTCAATAACAATAGTTATATTTTGAATTTAGGAGAAATATTGTCACAAAAAATGAAACAAAACTGTTCATCTCACCAATACATGAACCTGGAAGAAAAAAAAATAAGAAACTGATTTTGCAGTGGTCTCTTATTTTTTTCCAGAGTTATATACAGTACATACAGATCAGACATAACATCAGAGATTTTTTTTTTTTCAGGTGGCCCACACACTGAACCATTTGAAATGATATATGCAGATGAAGGTAATAAATTATATATATATATATATGTTTGGTTTGACCTTTGGGATTTGGGGGTTTGATTCCTGCCTCCACCCTGAGTGGATGGGTTTTGCATGTTCTCCTTTATGAATTGGTGGTTTCCTCTGGGTATTCCAGTTTGCCTGCATTGTAGGCTGATTGGCATCTCAAAATTGTGTCTGTGTGTGTGTGTGATTGTGCCCTGCGATGGGTTCTCTCTTTGTTGTTCCCCAAATCCCCTGGGATAGCTTCATGGCCCTCTGTGTAGGATGAGCAGTACAAAAACATATTGAAAGAAATATCTTTCCATTCAGGAATGGTAGAAAAAGGTATAATGATCGACCATAACACCCATATGTGGGCCTTTTTCACAGCTTTGTAATGAAGTGGATTCATTGTATTCATTGCTGATGTACCTTCTCATCCAACATCAGGGACCTTACTGATTTTCATTTGGCTAAATGGAAATTTCCCTAAGCCTAATCCCAAATCTGGTGGAAAGCCACCCCATACAAGTGGAGGGTGTTATAGCAGCACAGGACTTTGTGATGGGATATGTTTAGCATAACCTTCTCATCCGATATCAGGGCCCGTCATGATTTTCTGATGACTTTAGGATGAGATGTTCAGCGATCACATATGGGTGTGATGATCAGGTGTCCACATTCTTTTGGCTACATGTAGTGTTGTAAAGTCAGAATTTCATTATGTGATGGGTTTTCTCAGGCCACCACACATACATTTAAAGAAAAACAATGTAGGATGTACCTTAATGAAGATTATTTTATTTGCCAGTTGACTCATCCACTCCCAGTACATCCACTCCCAGTACATCCACTCCCAGTACATCCACTGACAGTTCAGCTGAGATGAAAGATGTAGAAGCAGGTAATAAATGAAAAGGATAACACACACACATATATTACATAGATCCTTTATGAACGTCTATAAATTGTGAGCATGTTAAAACAAAATTAACTGGAAAAAATGATACAATCTTCCCCAGCCTTTCCTATTTTCTATAATATGTTAATAATTATTATTAATGGCTAATTCCTATTTTTGTTTACAGAAAAGATAACAGACATGTTTTCAGGAAATAAGGTTTTTGTTCTTGTCACTGGAAATACATTAAAAGCTCATGAGAAAGTCATTGAAATTCTTCAAACACAAAAACCAGATCTGCAGGTGGTGGAAAAAGTGAATGAGAGCGATTATATTCTGGTTTTTTGTCCCATTGCTTCACGAGCTGGAACCGACGTTGAAGCAGCATTGAAAAAGCTTCAGGATATTGCAGGTATTAAAATATGTAAGGCATAAGTAAAATAATCAATGACACGGTGATGTAATGCAGCATGACAAAAAGCAGAGTTACTGTTACTCTCCCATAACTGATTATTTTAACAGGATGCCCTGATATGCTATTTCACTGAAATTTGTAAAAAAAAAAAAAAAAAGAAAAAAAAGAAAAAAGGAAAGACTATTTTGTTATTAGAAACTCTCTCACCAAGTAAATAATTACATCCTACATTAGTTATTCATTTAGAAACACGAATTTATTAGAATTAGTGCATTAAAATAAACTTGTTTTCTATAAACATCAATGCTTTCTGAGTAGCCCTAAGCACTAAATCACTTCACTGAATATAATATGTAATGTATTTCATATTCTGTGTCTCATATCTCTTTTTTAGGCACCAAACCTGCTGTTCTAGTGGTGCTCCATCACACATTTCAAACAGATTGGGTTGTACCAGACAGCAACAGAGCTGTAAAAAGAAAGAATTCAGTCACAGTAGACTGTCTGTTCCATGAAGATCTGGGATTACTACATTGTCCTAAAAATACTGAATCACTGGAAAGAATTACAAGAATTATAAAACCCCCGGAGGTAAAATAACTATTTTGATCATTATTTATTTTATGCCTCTAACAATTTATCCATTAAATGAAATATTTTTTAGGTTTATTTTTTTATATTCCTAAGAAAGGTACCAACACCATAAAGAGTAGGTGCACTATATGTATCTTTTTGATTTTGTATCGCACTTCTTTATTTATTTGTAGTTACATTTTTCAACATGGTGCCCATTTGATTTTGAACTTTGTCAAGCAAACATTGTCAAGTTGGGATGCATGAATATACAGTTTAGTGTAGGGAGAACATGAGAAACATTGAAACCTCCACACTGAACATGCACACAATTAATTTTGTGTGTTCAGCTACAAAAGCAATGAAATCTCAGTGGGATCATTTAGAGCAGGAAGAGTGAAGTTACTGCAAAATGAGTATTACGGATATGTTTACTTTTCTTTTAGGATTCAACTTGGGCCTGGTTTCCTAGTGTACCTTCTTTAACAAGTTGGATTAATTCTTCTGTCTGTTTTTCAAGTACTGTCAGGGAGGTAAAACTCTTTGACTTTAATATTGTAATTATACAACATATTGAAAAAATAATGCAACTGCAAAAGCACTAAAGTAATCTATCTAAGCATGTGTAGGAAGTATGGAATGTGTGGAGGTAAATTATTGTTATTATTCATAGTATGAATTAATAATAGGGGCAAAACATGTCGTTCATTCTTCTTTTTACTGTTCATTGTTTTCCATGTGCAGCCACACTTTTTGGTTTTAGTATCATCACATGTAGTTTGGTAGCATTATCATTTAATTAAAAAGTAAAAAAACAGCTTAAAACTCTGTTTTGTTTTTGAAGCAATGTATTGGCACAGTTGGGACTAAAGGGGAGAAAGGTTAAAGATACTAATGATCATTTTGAAAACATGCATAAATACTAAGTGATTGGTGAACAAGTCATTTTGGCAGCGATGTAAAATTCTGTACTTGATTGACAATGGTACCAATAATCACAGTATAAGGTGCATTTGCATTAGCACAATACAAAAGACTTTTCTTGGATCTGTGCCTTAAATCTGAATTTATCTTTTAGATAACAACCTGTCTTTATTTGTAGGACCAAAGCCAGCGTGAAAAAGGGCCAGAAAAGGAACAAGAAACAGAGACAAAGGAGAAAGGTAAGCAGTGGTTTCTAGGAACTCCCTATGTTTCATGAAGAAGAGGTCCATGATTTTTTTTTTTTTTCATTATTTCATGCAGTGCAGTCCAGCATTATTAAAATACTGAATTCTTTCACTTGGACTATTTGATCAGGTGAATTAAACAGGATTAATCCAAAATTCACTGCCACAATAAAAGGTTGGCCTATAATGTCAATAACATTGGCCTGGAATGTTAGGGATAGATAGGTCATATTCATATTTCTGTAGTTTATATCATAAATCTGTGCTGGAATTAATTTCAATATAGTGATGTCCATGAATGTAATTTTGTGGTTTAAGAGGTCAATGTTTGCAACAATTTTGAAGCCCCCTAAACCACAGAGACTTACACTGCTTTTAAATCTATGACCTAAAGATTTTTTGCTTTTTAAAATAAATTATTTTCAACTCTTTTCAATGATGCATGCAGTTTCTTAAAAAGCTGTGTTTTATTGTGAGATGTATAATGTGAGATAACAATTTATTTGGTCTGGTCAATATTTTAATGTTGCAACACAAGAAAAAAAAAATTATTAAGGAAAAAGAAAACACAGTAGAATAACAAATAATCAAGTAACACTAAATAAACTTGATTAAACCAGACACAAAATACAGTGTAAATTAAAATTCAAGAAAACTCTTTTAAACTCTGCTATACAGCCCAGGATTTATGTAATCACTGCACCATCTAAATGCACTTCTTAAGTGAAACAAAATAAAATGTAGAAATGTGTTTGTTCATTATTCGTTTATAATAATTCTCACTGGCATTTTTGTAAAAATGCATGCAAACACATCCCTAAATGATTAATTCCATTTTAAAGATTCAATTGCATTTGATATTTATTTCCCATTAATTCTTAACTCTTTATGCATCACTAGGAAAAGAAAAAGACAATGTTTTTTTCTCTGATGAGAAAAACCGTTATATTAACCATTTTGTATGAGATCTTTAAAAACTCTATATTTTCCAGATTCTGTACTGAGGATTTTGGTATTAGGAAGAAACGATTCTGGGAAAAGTTCAGTAAAAAACATCATCATAGGGAAAGAGGAGAAGGCTGCTGCATCTTCAGCTGAATCCACTGCCAGCAAGGAGAGTAAGAACACAGAGGGGGAGGTAGCTGGGAGAAAGGTGACTGTTGTGGAGACTCCTGACTTATTTTCAGCTGGACTCCCACTGGAGAAACTAAGAAAGGATGTGGAAGAAGCGATCAAGCTGTCTAAGCCTGGACCTCATGCCTTCCTCCTAATAATACCTTTACCGCTTTCAGAAGACATCAAAGTTAATACAGAAGAAGAATTAAAAGTGACTTTCACAAAGATGGAAGAGATCTTTGGAGACAGGTGCTTGAAACACACCATGATTATATTCAGTGTTACTAATGAATCTGTGAAGAATACTTTCAATCAATTTGAAAAAAACAAGGTCCAGTCACTTGAGAAGTGTGGGAACAGGTATCACTTTCTCAATATTGAGCAGAGTGAAGATGGTTCTCAGGTCTCAGAACTGCTGGAGAAAATAGAGAAGATGGTAGGTGGAAACAGAGAGAACTACAGCAGTGAAGTTTATCTGAAGACACTAGCTTCAGTTGGTGGGATTGAGAAAAAGATCAGCAGTGAACTAGAGAAACAAGATCATCCAGCTACTGAAAAGATGAGAAACACAGAAAAAACAACAAAGAGAAAACATGAGCCAGAGCAGGAAGAGGAGATGGAACAAAGTCCAAAAATGCCAAAATTTGAGAAAGAAAACAGGGAAAATAGGGAGATGGAGATTCAGAAAATGCATGAAGAGGAGAACATGGAGAAAGAGAGAAACGAAATGAAGACTTTTCTCTCTGGAATTTGGAGAGATATTTTGAATTCTAATATGAAGATGCAAGAAGAGATTGAGAAAAAGGACAGACAGATGGAGAAAGACAATAAAATATATGCAGAATTGTTTAACATGTTAAATTTTCCGAAAGACCAGCATGATACTTAACCCATTTTTTATTACAATTAACTGTATTCTTCCTTTGCACTGCTAAATAATCTACAGATAGAATGCAGCATTATATAAAGTAGATAATGAGTAATCATAGTATTAGACTGTCATTGTCAGACTTTTTATCCTTGCCTTGCACTAAAGCTCTATAAATTAGGGAATGCTACCAGCTCAGCCCTGTATGCCATTACATGATTTCTCTCTTGTGATTAGTCACTCAGCATCTCATTAGATACCCATAAACACCTTGATTTGTCTATTGTGAGGTAAAATAATGCTTATATGAATTCTGTGTTTCTAAACTATGTCTCCCAGTCCATCTCTTGCCTATGAAATATATTTTGGTGTTGACTGGATATTGAATAAGCTTGAAATAAAAAGAAATTGTGAAAAACTATTCGTAAAAGTGTTACTTTTGTATGTTCCATAAATTTGCAGTCATGATGATAAAAGTATCATTCTCCAACAGTACAACTTTATATATCTTTAATGGTACTTAATCAACTGAATGGCAAAGCAAACACTATGAGAGTACTATCTTTTCATACTGAAACACCACACACTTACAAACGCAAGTGATTATTACACATTACACCACAGCACTGATTATTCATCAGTTCTATCACTGGGCTGCTTGTTTTAATATTCTATTGTTTCTATAGTAACACTTTCACTTGTACAACAGATGCCACACATAATATAAGCCTAATAATATACAGATAAAATGTGGTGTTATTTAACAAACAATAATGTACAGTTGTAGAGTGAAAACGGTTTTTTTTCACCTATAACGGTATGACACATTGTGTTCTATTTCTTTCGCAACCCTTCCCAACCCTAAATAAATAAAGTAACAGCATTGAACCATCACACTTTTTTCCACATTAGCAGCAAAGAAGTTAGAGTTACAATTAGCATATTTTACAGTATAAAGTTTATAATAAAACTGGGGAATTTAAATGAATGCATTTGGATACAATATTTCTAATATTCAAAAAATATTATAATTATAGAATGAATGTACTGTGTGTGTAATGACCATCAAATTCAGCATTCAAAATATATAATAAATGTTCTGAGTTACAACGTCTACTGTAATGATTTTGGAGAAAAAATGCAGTAATATAATAAAAGTTCCTACTTTAGCGGAACATAGTTTATCTGGCTGTTCAAAAATCCTGGATCACTAACATTATGACAAGTCATCAAGACAAATTAATATTAAATCATTTACATCCTTAAGCAAACTGACATCAGATTCAAGATGTGTATTAGCCTATAAAATGAACAGACATGAATCGCTGACCTTTTAAAGTGAAAGCGTAACTTTCACTTTCACTTTAAAAGGTCAGCGATTCATGTCTGTTCATTTTATAGGCTAATGTGTTTCTGCACAGTCATTCTGGAGAACAGTGGAGGTAGGTTGTTTTGCAGCAAACATACCTAAAATATGTGTGGTGAAATTATTGATGTCGGGGGGCTGTTTGTTTATGTTATACTGTATCATATATGATCCTATAATATATTACCATATATTACTGTCTCTAAACAGTGTGTCTGAGGGGAAATCCGTAATACCTTGCACATGTCATCAACAGCAAAAACATTTCATTTCCTTTTCATATACTATATCTACTATCATAGACAAGGAGGGTAGATACGTTATGATTATAGGAAATATAGACAGCTCCTTTGTTATTCTCCTCAATGTATATGTTCCTCCAGGAGCAGATTGGTCTTTTTATAAACATATATTTGATTTAATGACTACAAATTCACAGGGAATTTGTGGAGGAGATTTTAATATTAGTCTGAATCCTAGATTGGATTCTTCTGGGAGTGGTTTAACTCAACCCAGGCCTGTACGAAAGAAAAGTAATGGGATTATGAAGGAGCTGGGGGTCATGGATGTGTGGAGATATCTTAATCCGTCTAGTCGTACCTATATCCATTTTTCTTCCCCTCACTTGGTTTATTCCAGAATTGACGATTTTTTTATTTTTTGGTAAAGACAGAAATAGGGTCAAGTCCTGTGAGATAGGAACAATAGATATCTCAGATCATAGCCCTGTCTATATGACTTTCAACTTGAATAACAAAGCAAGGGTTACGCTTTGGAGATTAAACTCTAGCATTTTAAATGGGCTTAAAGAACAGTTGAAGACAGAAATTAACATGTACTTGGAAAATAATGATAATGGGGAGGTCTCACCACCTGTGCTCTGGGATGCATGTAAAGCTGTGATGCGGGGTAAAATTATTGCGAACACTTCATTACTCAGAAAGATTAGGCAGGAGAGACTCAATACATTACAGCAACATTTAGAGAAGTTACAAAGACAACATATGAGAAATTTGGACTCTGATGTGAAAAAAGAGATTAAAAAGACGCAGGAAGAAATGAATGATTTGTACATGCAAGAAATACAGAAAAAGTTTATATTTACCAAGCAGAAATATTATGAAGTGGGAGGCAAATCTATCAAACTCTTTGCTAATAGATTACGTAAACAACAGGCAGATAAATCGATCTACAAGATTCGCAATCCTATTACCAGAAAAATAGAAAATGGCTTGGATAAAATTCTTAAAAATATTAAGATATTTTACAAAAATCTTTACTCCCAGAAGCAAATAGATGATGATTCTCAGGAGATAGGGATCTCAGGGGATAGGGGTTCTTGACACCTTGGATCTACCCACAGTTTCTGCAGAAAACAATAAGAGACTGTTAACTGAAATAACTGTTGAGGAATTGAACATTGCTATTACGAAGTTGAAGGTAAACAAGTCTCCAGGGCCTGATGGCTTTATCTCCGAATGTTACAAAACCCTTAGAGAATCCTTGACCCCCATGCTACTTGACACCTTCAACTGGATGTTTAAAGGTGGTGTGGTTCCTCCTTCATGGAAGGAAGCAATTATTTCACTTATGCCAAATGAAGGTAGAGATAAAACTGAATGTGGAAATGTTAGATTACAAACTATTTACATCAGTTCGGGCTAGAAGGTTGGATGAAATGATCCCAGAGAGTATTCATCTAGATCAGACAGGATTTGTTAGGCAAAGACAAACTCAAGATAATATTAGGTGCTCTTTACATATTATGAGCTATATAACTAAAAATAATGTTGAAGCTTTATTAGTAGGATTAGATGCTGAAAAGGCATTCAACTCGGTTAAGTGGAAGTATCTTTTTATGGTTTTGAATAGATTTGCCTATGATATTGAATTTGTTCCCAACAAAACTGACAACAGGTTTAAAAGATAGACGACTAAAGGCTAAACATCCTATTGGACATTTATGAACAAGGGGAACCTTCAGAGTTTTCAGATGCTTAAAGAAAATCATGGGCTAGAGAACCAAGACTTTTATAGATAGCTCCAAGTGCATCACTATTTAGAGCATACCATAGGACATGCATCCAAGAAAGTAGATGGACTATCAAAAGTTTTTTTTCTAGCCTACCAATTAGATATCTGTAAAAGTTGTATAATGGGCTACAGCAAGTTAAGCAGGTAGATACACAATATATGAAGGAGAGATGGGAGCGGGACAGCAATGGAAAGGAAAACTACTCATTCTCTGTCCTGGAGAGAGTTTGCGTGGAGGGGTATTGCTAGGTTCTTTTCCACACCTGCATAGATGGAACAAGAGTTACACAGATCCGGTTGTTGGTGAGGGTGTGGGGTGGACAAGGCAAATCATTTCCACATTTTCTGGAGCTGCCTTTCTATTAACCAATATTGGCGAAAAATTGAATGTTTATTGCTGGGATCGTTTTTTTTCTTTCTTTTTAATTTTTTTTTTTTTTTTTTTTTACCTATGTTCTGTTTTGTTTCGTTAGTTTTATAAAGGGAATGTGTAGGAAGTCAAATGTATTAAAATCTGTTTCTTGGTTTGAATTTATTCATAATTTTATGCATTCAGTACTATCACTTTTGTGATTTTGTAAATGTGATACGTTGATCATTTCTATACTTCCCTGTAGTGAATGGATAAATTAATAATAATAATAATAAAATAGAAAACAGGATTACTGACAGTTAAATACCAGAGCTATTCCTGTCCAGGGTGTACCCTGCTGAGTCATACTTGTTTACCCTGCTGTAAATACTTCCTCCCTTTTAACCTTTAGATAAAACAAGACAATACAAATTGGTGGCTTTATTTACAGGTTCAGGTAAATGCGAAAAGGAAACATTTGAATTTGAGAATTGAAGAATTCAAACTGTAGTTTTATTGTTTAAGGCGATTTAAGATGATAAGCTGATATGCAGCCGGCAGTGAGAGGGTTAAGAGAGAACACAGGACATGAATAAGAATGAAAGTGAAAGGTACAGGGAGAGTCTGGCCGACAGTTTGAAGGACTCACGTATTGTAAGTTTGCTGTGTTTGGCTAAGTGTGTGTGTGTGTGTTTGATATTGGCTTACCTTTTTTTTTCATTCTGATACAGAACAATTCTGATTTTCTTTCATCAGGAAGTAACTAGTGTTTCCTGTTTTTAACGCTCACTTACAACCATGTTAACTATTTTATGCCTGATTGACTATATACAATTATATGGTGTATAGTGGTGTTATATCATTTTTAGGATATTTAGATGGACGAAGATATATTTAGATAATCATACAGGATCCCAAGATTCTAGGGACTACATGAAACATTCTGCTAAGTGGAAATTGTAGGTTTTATGTAATGTCTGTATTTATGGTCATGGCTCTCTCAGTGTTTGCAATGTATCTCATAAAAAACATCATTTTGAACATCATAGGTACACAGACTGCACTTACACTTTTTGCAAATATATTGAAACATGATTTTGGTGTCTTCAGACTAATATAACCCAGCCCACTCTGGCAGCCCTGTTATCAACACTCTTCCACTGGAAACGTTCATAAAGTGAACATGAGGCAACATGAAAGAAAATTACTAATGCCTATTAGCACTTGTTGCTTGTTTGACCACTAGGTGAAATACAACTTATGGAATGGAGCAACTAGGAAATGGAGCAATTTTTGGGAGTCCATGGGCATTAGTATGGGGCATTTCCCCCTTTGCTGCTTTATCACCTTTCACTCTTCTGATAAAGGCATTCTATTAGACTTTGGAATATAGTATGGGGATTTGGCCCTTCAGCAACAAAAGACAAAAGAGCATGAGTGAGTTTGGGCACTGATAACAAGCAACAAAACCTAGCATGTGCAGTTGGGATTCTAGTTCATCACAAATTTGTTCATTGGGGTTGTGTTCAGTCTTTGTGCAGGCCGGTGGAATTTTTTCCGTTCTAACCTTGGAAAACTGCACACTTGATTCTGCAAATAAAAATATTTTACTTTAAAAGAAGCTTTTTATCATCTGGATATGAAAGATGTTAATAAATGTGATGTGTGTATGAAGTTTAAATACATTTCAGTATATTAGGATTAAATAATTCATTTGTTGTTTGTTTGTTTACACATGTTTGTAAGCTTTGCCAAGAAAAGTTTTTAAATGTTTCATTAAATAATTTATTTTAGGAACATTCTATTGCAGGAATAAAGAGCAAAAATTGACTAGGCAGCATGGTGGCTTAGTGGTTAGCACGCTTGCCTCACACCTCCAGCGTTCGAATCTTGCTCCCGCTCACTGTGTGTGGGTTTCATCTGGGTGCTCCAGTTTCCTCCCACAGTCCAAAGACATGCTTCTCTGGAGTCTCTAAATTGCCTGTAGTGTGTCTGTGCCCAGCGATGGGTTGGCACTCCGTCCAGGGTGTATCCTGCCTTGATGCCCGATGATGCCTGAGATAGGCACAGGCTCCCCGTGACCTGAGGATAGACTGGATAAGCGGTACAGACAAAGAAATGAAAATGAAAAATTGACTAAAAAAAATCAATAAATTTACATTTTACTTTTAAAAACACAAACAGCAATTTATGTAAAATTTTCACAAACTACACAAATATTAAACGTATAAGCACCTAATGTATAAACACCTTATAAGCACTTATAACAAACTGTTGTGTGGCTGAAGCTTTTTTTTTTTTCCTTTTCTCATGGCATAAGTAACCTTAAAGTGACTTAAGTAAGTTAATTAAAAATTACACTTCGTCCCTTTTGGATGTGATATGATTTTTTATTTTAGGAAGTTTGTTGTTCTTTTTGCATTGTCTCAATTTACACCTGCTTTCTGTCCAAATTTGTTGTTTTAAAGGTTGAGTTTAATGTTAAACGTTCAGCATCAGTGTCAGCATCTTCAAACATGGCTTCTGCACAAGAAAATATAATACAAACTGCAGCCCTGGGCAGGCCATTTCAACTGGGAATGTTGTATGACTGCAGAAATGATTCAGTAGTACCAGGTATAACAATATTTCCTTATTGTGTCTGTCTCTCAGTTTTCTTGAATGCAAACATGCTGCTTACATTACATTTGTAACTCACCATCATAAAATAAAAAAAAAAAAAAAAAAAAATCCAGTCATACATTCGTGCAGATTCAGGTGCAGAGAATCAGAATAACATATTGTATTGTTTTCGGTGCATTCTATAAGTTGCAGTAATCGTCTGATACCATGGAACCATGTGATATTTAATTGACACCAAAACCATAAACCAACTGAGCCCCAAGCAAAGTATCCAGATGTTTGAAGAATCATTTAGACTTTCCATATTATGTTGTAGCACTTAGAAACAGATAAAGCTGACAAGTATTTTTTAATCAAAGTATTTTAATTAATTAATATAGTATTGTTTGTAATTGCTAACAGGAATGACGTTTTGGGATCGAGAGCAGCTGCTGCATAACAAAGATGTTAGTTCACAACATAACACAGAGTTCACAGTTACAACCTCAGACACAACTGAGGAAAAATCAAAGCAAATGAAAGTTGATGGTGAACTGAAACTGAGTCTGTTGGGAGGGAATGTCAATCTTAGTGGTGCAGCCAGATATTTCAATGACACTAAAAAGTCATTTAAACAAGAACGGTTGACACTGAACTACAGAACATCAACCAGGTACGAGCAGTTAATTATGGATCATCTGGCGAAAGAAAAAATGGGCCACTGTGAAGTATTTGATTATAATATAGCAACACGTGGTTACAGCAGTTCTAATATGGAGCGGATGCCTACTTTGTATTTGATAAAGCGGTGAATTTGTCTGAGGAGACAACAAATAAACAGGGAGGAGGAAAGATTACTGGTGACAAGCTGAAAAGCATTTTTTTCTGCTGGGTTACAAGTAGATGCAAACAAGTATGAGAAGACTGAAATGAAACAACTGAACTGTACATTTTATGGTGATTTCAAGTTGCCCTCTAATCCAACAACTTTTGAAGATGCTGTCAAAGTTTACAATGATCTTCCAAAGATGCTTGGAGAAAATGGAGAACATGCAGTTCCTGTTAAAGTGTGGCTTTATCCTCTGATTAAACTGGACTCAAGAGCAGCCAAACTTTAAAGACACATCTCTACACATCTCATTAGAGCTGTGGAATCAGTGATTGAGAATTGAAATGTCACTTCAATGAAATGTGGTGACCTGATGGAAGACACAGTGGCAAAAGCATTCGACACATTTCATGATCGAGTTCAGGACTTTCAGAAATTCTGTGTTGAGTATAAACAAGATTTCATGAAAAAACTAGGGTCCGTCTTGCCAGAAATCCGTGGAGGTAAAGCAGATATAAAAATCCTAAGTGAACTTCTAGGAGCCCATAAGAAATCTCCTTTTAATAGCCGTGATCTTCAGCAGTGGATAACAGTGAAAGAAAAAGAATCCAACCAAATAAAAGCACTGCTAAAAAAGCTCCAGGGAGCAGAAGTGGTTGAGAAATATCTATTGAATGTGGACTTGAATGTGGAGAATTTCATTGCTTACACTTTTACTTGTCTTCAGCACACAGATCTTCTCCTGACCAAACAAGAGATCTACCTGAACCCTGCAAGAATAAACGATCCCAGTGAAAATACACTCGGTGAAGATTTTCAGGAAAAATCATGGACCTCTGAGGAGCTCATGCACATGAGGAATAATTTAAAACTTTTTAAGGATTTGATCACTTTAAATAAGAATAACAAAAACATGAAGTTTATTGTAGAGAGTGTGCCTCAAACACATGTATCCTAATGTATGAGAATCGAAGCAGTGCAGCTACCTGTTTTGTTCCTCCATCAGAGCCGGCATGTCCAGTCATTGAACGTGTCACAGATAACAGCATAACAGTACAGCTGAGGTCTTCATGTGCTGCTACACTGAAGAGGCAACTACTTTACAAAATGAAACAAGAGAATGACTGGAAATCTCAGACTGTCACTGAAGATAGAGTTACACTGACAAATCTTAAAGAAGGCACTGATTATGAAATAAAATGTGCAGCAGTAGGAAAAATGGACTACACCGTTGAAAGTGATGTAACTGACACAACTACATAATAATAATAAAGTGCTTAAAAATAAAAATATATACATCAGCTTCTAATTAGGAAAGTGTTTCATGTGTCTGACATGTTGATGTTGATATTATCCAGTACACAGGATGTATAAATGTTTATGTATGTGTGTGGCCCTGAACTCGCCTGTGAGGCAAACATGCTCTTCACACTTATCTGCCAATATTGCAACAGTGGCAGAGGGAGAGTCCACCTTGTCCTGCAACATGGGAATATCATCAGAACAAGTGGAAAGTGACTGTTCCATATCGATCACTATATTTTTCACTGACAACATGTCCCCCCCGAAATGATGCTGCTAGAAAACTCTGCTTTCACTCTAAATTGTTGATAAGTTGTCACCCAACATGGACTGTAATTCAGAGCAAAGTACTTCTGCAAGTTCGTTTTGCTACGATGACAGTATTTCAGCTTTAATGAACTGAGTTTAAACTAAAGTCATCCCAGCACAGTCTGCTCCTCAGGGCTAGCTGAATCACCTTCTGCCAAGGATGAGTTTGCTGTACCAGGGTTTTGTTGTGTTGATTATTCATTATCAACTTTATTAGTTTTTAATATTTAGTATTTAGTATTCTAGATTTTTTCCCCCATTAAACTAAGTAAATTCAAAACTGCTAAACAAACTTTGACGTGGACACTAGGCGGCAGAAGTGTGCATAAATGCTGAAATATAGTGTAATTCTAAGACCATCCTTAAACATGTACTATTTCATATCTCACCTAACCAAAAAGTCCTCACACGGCTTTTAAATCTACGATTTTATCTATTTTACTTTATTTTCCTTCTAAAAATAATAAATAGTACTTTCATCTCTTTTCAAGGAGTCATGTAATTTTTCTTTAATAGTAGGGTTTTATTGTGACATGTCTAATGTGAGACATTAAAACAATTTAGCTGTCTGGTCAATATTTTGCAACACAAAAAAACATAAAATATTGAAAAAGACAAAAACACAGTAGAAAACAAATCATCAAGTGACCCTGAATAAACTTGATTAAACCAGACACACTGTAAACACAGTGTAAAGTCTTGCAAATTCTGGTATACAGCCCAGGAGTTATGTAAGCATGTAGGTACACTGCACCATGTAAGTGCACTTCTTAAGTGAAACAAAATAAAATATAGAAGTGCCTGTTTCTTTCCTGTTTGTTATATATTTTGTCATCTTTTTTGGGTAGCCTAAATGTGCATGAATACTTCACCCTAAATTATTAATTATATTTCAAAGATCCAAATGCATTTGATATTTATTCCCAATTAATTTTTAACCCTTTACACATCACTAGGAACAGGAAAAATAATGTTTCTCAGATAATCCTTCTGCTAGCAGAATATAACATATGTTAATTTTAAATGATAACTCCATATTAACTCCATATTTTAGTATTTTGGTATTAGGGAAAGAAAACTTTGGGAAAATTTCACTTTGGGAAAAAAGTGACTGTTGTGGAGACTCCAGACTTGTTCTCAGCTGAACTCTCTGTGGAGAAACTAAGAAATGATGGGAAAGAAGCTGTCTTAACCCAGACCCCATGCCTTCCTCCTGATTATACCTGTAAAGCTTTCAGAAGACATCAGAGTTAATACAGTAGAAGAATTAAAATTTACTTTCATAAAGATGGAAGAGATCTTTGGAGACAGGTGCTGGAAACACACCATGATCATATTCAGTGTTACTAATGAATCTGTGAAGAAGAAGATTGAAGTGTTTATCCAATCAAGAGACCAGGAGGTCCAGACTCTTGTAGAGAAATGTGGAAGGAGAACATTAAGGAGAATGAATATGGTCCCAGAGTATCTGCTGGAGAAAATAGAGAAGATAGTAGGTGCAAACAGAGAGAAATTCTACAGCGGTAAGATTTATCTGAAGACACTAGCTTTGTCTGAAGGGATTGAGGAAAAGATTCACGTTGAACTAAAGAACCAAACTGATCCAGCAACCTAACTGATGAGAAACATGAAATGGAAGGACAAAAATACAAGGAGGAAACACAAGCAAGAGCAGACAGAAGAGAAAGAGCAAAATGTGGTGAAAATGACAAAAATGTGAAAGTACACAGAGAAAAGTGTAATGACGAGGAGAACATGGAGACAGAGAGAAAGGAAGTGAAACCTTTCCTGGATCTGGAGAGATATTTTGAATTCTAACATGAAGAAGCAAGATGACTCCAGCAGAGAGCTTGAGGAAAAGATAGACCATTTAAAGAGAAAGACCAACAGATAAAGGAAGCAAATAAATTGTATGCTGAATTAGCTGAGAGATGTACAATTACTGGAGACTACCCATGACACTTAATCCTCTTTTCCCTTTATTTCCTATTCCAATTAACTGTATTCCTCCTTTGCAGTGCTAAATAATCTAAAACAGAATGCAGATAATGAGTAAATATTTTATTAGACTGTCAGTTTCAGTTTTTTTTTTGTTTTTTTTTTTACCTTTTCCTTGCACTAAAGCTCTATTAAAATTAGGGAATGCTACAAGTCCAGACCTGAATGCCATTACATGATTTTTTCTCTTGCTATTAGTCACTCTGCATCTGCATCTCATTGGATACCTAATACTCTTAAACACCTTCAATCATAATATATGCATTTATGAATTCTGTGCTTCCAAATTATATCTCCTAGTCCATCTCTTATTCTCCTAGCTCTTGCCAATGGAATATGGTGTTTTGTGGATATTGAATAAGCTTAAAATAAACAGAAATCGTAAAAAAAAAAAAAAAAAAAACCTATTTGTAAATGTGCTACCTTTCTATGCTCCATAAATTTGCAGTTATGGTGATAAAAGTATCATTCCCAACAATATAATTTTATCTATCTATAACGTTCATTAATCAATTTATTGGCCAAACAAACACTATGAGAGAGATTGTAGTGGTGTACTGGTCTAATGAAATAATAACCGCGCTTCATACAGATGTCTTTTTGTTGTTTATTTGTCTTTCTGTCTCTCTCTCTCTTTTCAGCAGACACCATGAAAACTTAAAGAAATAAAGAATACAATGTTCAAATATGCATTTCCCGGAGTCTATTTCCAAGTCTCTCATGTAACTGTCCGCTGATATGCAAGTGAACATGTGCAACAAATCCGAAACCAATGACATCAATATTTACAAATAACATTGTTCATGTAAAGTGATATAAAGCAACATTATACACAAACTGCAACAAATTAAAATATGAATTAGACCATGCAAATAAAGAACTCTTTTTCTGGATGTTTACCCTTAGTGTGTCTCTGCATACATGTTAGTTCCACCCATAATGCAATGATCCCACAATTCACCCTACCTGGACATGTGACCTTTTTACGTTTCAATAGGAACTATTTCTTAAAGAACCCCTGACTTTACACATTGTAAGGAAACACATTCTCTACTTATTACTTACTTTAATATCATATTTATACATCTCATTTAAGTATTTTTAAACAATGAACAAACTCGTCATAAATGAATACGAGAAACATTAAAAAAAAAAAAAAAAAGGCAAATCTCTGTGAAATCATGTCCTTGGCAGTTACAGAGATATAACAATTCAACTTATTGTTTTAGTGGCAAATGGTTAGTATATTTTACACTAGACGGTTTTATAGTAAAACTAGAGAATTTAAATGAGTACATTTGGATACATTATTTCCAATAATCAAAAATATTACAATTATATAATTAAGGCATTGTGTGTAATGACCAACAAATTCAGCATTTACAATATATAATGAATGTCCTGATATACAAATTCTACTTTGTGTATCTAATTGGGTTTTATCTTCCTAGTTGAACGTAGCTGATCTGGGTGTTCAAAAAAAATCCCAGATCAGTACCAGTATGACAATTCAGCAAGCCAAATTAATATGAAATAATTAAAATCCTAAGATTCAAGATGTGCATGAGCCTAAAACGAACAGAAACCTGGCAGCGAGCAAGTTCACAGAGATTATCATGGACTTTCCAAAACGAAAGTGAAAGTTAAATGCGTTTCAGCACGTTCACACGCTGGAGGACGGCGGAGGTAGGTGCTCTTTGCAGCTCTACATACATAAACTATATGTGCGTTTATAACGCGTATTGTATTATATATGATCGTATAATAATATATTACCATATGTTTACACAGTTTATCTGAGGGGTAAACCGTTATACCTCGCACATCTATCAGCAGCTAAAACGTTTTTAGTTCCATAAATGGCGCTAATACGACGTTTACCACGTTCACTTTTCTTTCACTCGAGCCGAACACTGTACAGAAACTATAAACTCAGATAACCAAATAGGCTATTACATATCTAAACAATAAATAACTACACGTTGCAAAACCAGAGATTTATGACCACAGGCCCATGGGACCAGTCGAGGCGTTTTACTTTATTATTTGAATGAGTGTTCTTAAACATCATGCGCTTATTTTGTTTGTGTTATAAATCATCTCTTTTATATAAATCTTTGAGTTGAGGGAAATGAAAAGGCAGGTTATGTATGTGTTTGCTATTTACATGTAAGCCTGGTGTTGTGTGTCGGTAGGAGGAAACAGCTGCCCTAGTTTCCGTCATATGGATTGGACGTAACAGAAATCAAAATGGAAGAAAGAGTCTCGAAAGCTCTCTAGTGGCTGCCTGCGGTACAGCCTTTTAACCATTTTTAGCGAAAGGTAAAGGACCTTCATATTAAAAAAAAAAAAAAAGTTTTCTTGCAATAAAGATGTTTTATAGATGTTCAACGCTGAATAAAGTGGTGTGGAAGAAGTGACAGTTTTGGACACGACAGTCAAAAAGCCATGCAAAGTCATGAAGACGCACAGTTCAGTGGCACGGCCATGTTATTCTGCTGTGAACTGGCCCTCAGCCAATTTAATGTTAATTTTAATCAATCACTTGATTGAATTTACAATTAACTAAATGTATGATCCTAGTGAGCACTCAAACTGTCATCGTCTCCCGCTTAACACGGAGGAGATATTATAGGAGATGAGCACTCAAACTACGTAAGGAAAACAATATAAAGATTTAAATTTAAAGAATGTTTAAATTCTTGTTATTTTTAAATATTATTATATATTTGAATATTATTATTAAATAATTTATTTGTGCTCTCGGTGTATGTTCCGCTCGACGTCTTTTTTCTTATAGCCGCGTTTTTTTCAATTCATGTCCAGTCTCTGCCCCTGTAGTGTAATGTTTACTTATTGCACTGACCTATTTTCTGTTTCGTTCTTGATTGATGTTTTCGTTTAAACCCTCGCTTGCTTGGTCTTAAATGGTAGACTTTAAAATGTTATAACCGACCTTCAGTGAGAAGTTCTTTGCATTTCAAATTCATATTCAAATTTTATTTGTCGCATACATAATTGTACACAGTATGATATGCAGCGAAATGCTTACAAGACTATTTGCTTTGACCCTTGAAAAGAAAAAAGGAAAAGGAATAAGGACAGAAAAGACCAGGATAAAATGTAAAATATAAAATACGTAATATAAAACATAAAAAAAAACTACAATTATAAAATATAAAAAGCTACAATTCACAGTAGGTAAATAAAAATAGAATATAATATAAATAAAATATAAATATAAATAAAGTAAGGTAGGGTATATGTGTATACAGAATATAAATATATAGAATATATATAAGAAATGTAAGATATGTAAATCTGTAAATCTGTATTATACAGAACTACATAAAGTGTATAGTGTGCAATCATGTGCAAGGTGCAGACAGCAGCAGTACGGGGTGGACATTCAGTGAAATAAGGTGATGAGATGATGAGAAGCAGTGGTATTGTCCATCTTAAAGTGGTGATGTGCACAAGTCCTCTTTGTGTATAAATGGGACCAGAATATCCCATATATGTGCCATATATGTTTATGTTTTATGTTTTGTGTATTGTGTGTCATGGTCCTGTGATGTGCAAATGTGCAAGTGTATGTTACGGTTTGGTGTTTTCCAACACGTGTGTAGGAAGCATAGCAAGTCCAATCAGTTGAGTCCTATGTGGAGTTCTGGTTGAGAGACCGTTTAGCCTGCACGAAGAAGCTTCTCCTCAGTCTCTCTGTGTTGGCCTTCAGGGAGCGGAAGTGCTTCCCTGACCTCAACTGGGAGAAAAGTCCATTGTTGGGGTGACTGATGTCCTTCATGATCTTCCTGGCCTTGGTCCAGCACCGCTTGTTGTAGATTGAGTGCAGGTCAGGGAGCTTGGTACGGATGATGCGCTCAGCTGATCGCACCACCCTCTGAAGAGTTCGTCTGTCCTGCATGGTGCTGTTCCTGAACCAGGTTGTGATGTTTCCCGTCAGGATGCTTTCAATGGTGCAGGAGTAAAAGTTCCTAAGCACCTTAGTGGGCAGTCTAAAGTCTCTCAAGTGTCTGAGGTGGAAGAGACGCTGCCAGGCCTTCTTCACCACGGTGCCAGGATCCACATGTGACAGGACCATGACAGGTCCTGCGTGATGTGAACACAGAGGTATCTGAAGCTGTCCACTCTCTCCACTGGGCTCTCGTTGATCACAGGGATCTGGTAGTTCCTCTCCTGCTTTCTGCTGAAGTCCACTATCAGCTCCATAGTCTTGCTGATGTTAAGGTGGAGGTTGTTCCTCTGGCACCAGTTCTCCAGAGTCCTAATCTCCTCCAGGTAGGCCGTCTCATTGTTGTCGGAGATCAATCCAACCGCAACGGTGTCGGCAGCAAACTTGATGATGTTGGTGGAGTTGGTAGTGGCCATGCAGTCATATGTGTACAATGAGTACAACAGGGGGCTCAGAACACAACCCTGGGGGGGTCCAGTGCTGAGTGAGTGTGAGTGAGGCTGAGACATGTCTGCCCATCCTTTCTGCCTGTGGTCTGCCAGTTAGGAAATTGGAGATCCACTGACACAGAGATGGGCTGAGTCCCAGGTGCTCCAGCTTGGTGGTGAGTGTGGAGGGGATTATAGTGTTAAACGCTGAACTGTAGTCAACAAACAGCATTCTAACATAATTCCCCTTTCTAGTGTCCAGGTGAGTGATGTGTGAAGGAGGTGGGAAATGGCATCATCGGTTGAGCGGTTTGGGCAGTAGGCAACCTGTAGTGGATCCAATGTGCCTGGTAGTAAAGTGATGATGAAGTCTCTGACCAGCCTCTCAAAGCACTTCATCACTACTGGGGTCAGAGCTACAGGGCGATAGTCATTGAGGGAAGCAGGATGGGGTTTCTTCGGGACAGGAACAATGATGGACTCTTTGAAGCATGTGGGGATTGCCGATTGAGTTATAATATTTTCTCTGGTATATTGTTTATTTTGATGTCTAAGCTAACTTCTTGTATTAATATTGTATATATGTATTGTATTGATCAAACCAACATGGGTGAACAATGTGATGGCATAAACCAAGGCAGCTAACACTAATATTTTACGATCTACTGGCTCCAGTTTTCACAATATGGTGACTCCCAAATGAGGCTTTGAAACTGAACAATGCGAGTAAATGAGGCCATCTTGTCCCCTCATACAGTCACTGGGTCTAGTCAGTGTGCCACTATTAACTATAACTTGTGCTATTTTAGATATCATAGAAAAGTTGGGCTACCATGTTAAATAGATATTAAGTTATTAAAGAATATTACCCAAATGAAACATGTACATCTCTATGGTCAGTGAGAGTGTTAAAAATATATGTCCTGTGTGAAAATATTTTCTTAACATTGCAGAAAGATGATTTATATGATGTATAAGATGACTTATAGCCTAATTTAAACCAACATACAGTTGTGCTCAAAAGATTGTATACCTTGGGAGAATTTGCAAGATGTGTACCATTTTTTAAAGAAGACATGAGTGAGAAGTTAAAACAAATTTATCTTATTTCTCATAGGACTCAAGTTCATATGTAAGGCTTAACAGAATGGCACAACCATCAAACAAAACATGGCAATAAAAAAAGAGGAAATAATCCCTGTTTAAAAGTTTGCATACTTTTAGTTCTTAATATTGTGTATTGCTCCCTTTAGCATCAATCATGGCATGCAGTCTTTTGTAATCATTGTGCTTAGTTCTTTCAGGTGGAATAGCTGCCCATCCTTTTTGGCAAAATGCCTCCAGTTCCTGTAAAACATTTTTGGTTGACTTGCACAAACTGCACGTTTGAGATCTCCCCAAAGTGGCTCAATAATATTGAGGTCAAGCAACTGATTGCCACTGCAGAACCTTCACTATTTTTTTGCTACAGCCACTCTAGAATGCAAATTGTAACATGCTACATTCAACTTGCCATCAATTTGGACTTAACTTAAAGATATATGACCAAGCCTGTGTCAGAGCATTGCCTCAGCTTTGCAGAAAGATGATTTAGCCTAATTTAAACCAACATAACTCTGACCAGGCAGTTAATAAACATGAATGAGTGAACATTATTTATACATCACACTTCAATGCACATTCATTCTACACATAATGTCTGATAATGTTGTGTAGATTTGATGAATGATTTATTTGTTTAATGCAGACAGGTAACATGGCTGAGAAACCTAAGGATCACCATGACCAATCTCAGATGCATCAGTCAAAGTCAAATAATACTGCAGGAAAAGACACACAGCCCAGTGAAAATACAGCAGAACAAAGTGAGACTGAAGTCATCGAAGACAACTCACAATTACAAATTCAAAACAAAAACTCCATGCTTCACGCATATAGTATTTGCAGACAATATCAGTATAGATTACCTGCTTTCATAATTCAGACATCATGATCCATGATATACGTTAATACATGTTTTATAATTTAAACTTAAAATTATAATAGAAATTATTTCTCTTTATTCACAGCAAAGCCAGAGCATGTATTGCCAGGGAACAAGTACTTCATTCTTCAAACTGGAGTAACTTTGAACTGTCATGTGAACTTCATAGTTCTGCTTAAACAGAAAATACGCTCGTTGCAGAAGGTGAATACGGTGGATGAGTGTGATTTCATTCTGGCTTTCTGCCCTGTTGCTACACGAGCTGGAACTGACATTGAAGGAGCAGAGAAAAAGCTTCATGCTACTTCAGGTAGTCAACAATCTATTTAAAATAATGTGTTGAATAAACTTATAATTTTATTGAATATAATGTGTAAATGTGTATACTGTATGTATCTTTTCCAAAGCCACAAAACCTGCTGTTCTGGTGGTGCTCCATCGCACATTTGATCCAGAGTGTGTTGTACCAAACAGCTGTAGCATTGTTAAAAGAGCAAATACAATAACAGTTGACTGTCTGTTCCATGAAGATCAGGGATTACTGCAATGCCGGAAAAATTCTGATGCAATTGAACATGTTCACAAGCAGATAAAACCAAAGGTATTTCATTTTTTTTCCTGTCGTTGTTCCCATGAAAAAGTCTGTTTAGGTCTTTCATCAGGAAAATCAGGAAAATAAATTATTTATTATGCATAGACAGATAAGTATTTCTGCAAAGTAATACATTAATCCTTACTACACTGTTAGTCAGTTCAAGTGGGTTAAACTTATAAAAGTTTAACTGCTTCCTAAAAATGTGCGTACTTAAAGATAATCGTTGTTTCAACACACAATTTGTTGAGACAATGGATAAGGTTAATTTTTGAAAACTTTTAAACCTGAGTTTTAAAGAGAAGAAAATAGTTCATCTAACCTAATGGGGCTATCATTAATTATAATTAACTGCCCATGTACAATATAAAATATAAATGCAATATAATCAGTGTGGTAGATTACTGATTGTGGATTCCACATTTAAAAAATAAAAACAAAATGTATTTCATCAAATGATTTACAGTGGAGTATATTTACTCCTAGCATTATTCTTAAAGTGATAGGTTTGGCAACAAAATAGCTAAGATATTTATATATAGTCATAATAGTCTTTTTTAAATGTTTCATGCTTATTTGTCTGTTGATAAAAAGAAACCAAAATTACGAGACAAAGGCAAAACAAGACATGGCAAGGCACAGCAAGGAAAACTCAACAACATAACATTAACTATACGACAATGTAATGTTCAGCAACTAAGAAATGAAAACACAGAACACAGTACTGTCCATGGAGGATATGACATTTAGTTTAAAGTAAACAGATACTGAATGTACTGTATTTTTCTGTTCATATATCCATGTTTGCTTATTTTCATGGTGGGTGGATGCAATTTAAACAACTTTGGAGTTGGAGTATGTTAACTTTTTTTTAAAAAATCTTTGTTTGATTTTATTAGGTACAGATATTATCCTTGGCCTTTGGAGGTAAATTCAATTCAATGCAGTTTTATTTGTACTTTGCTTTTAACAATGGACATTGATGCAATGTAATTTTATTTATTTAGCAAATTTTAACAGAAAACTTGAAGAACCATTTAGCACACAAGTAAGTATGAAAAGACATAAGTCACATTAGCAAAACATGGCCACATTTTCATTTGTTCCTTTGCTTTTTTTTTCTAAATATCTGTGTGCATTTATTGTTTACACAAAATATATATTATATATAATGCTTTTTGGTCAGTGCCTCAGTGAGTTGGAAGCATTAATTTATTTATTTTTAATTAGAAACTAAGTGGAAACCAGAAACCTCAGAACCCACCTGAATATTCAGAAGCTGTTGGTAAGTGTAAGAACTATGATGTAAAACACCTAAGCAACATACAGCACCAGCTTAGCAGAAGTCTAAGGCATATTTCTCCTCTCATCTTTATGTATTATATGCTTTTCTTACCTACAGATAAAACATTACAGGAAAATAAAGAACTGGAAGATTTTAAAAAGGAAATAGCTGAAATGAAATTACCTAAAAATAATGGTAAGTGTGTGGTGTGTCTATTGAATTTAAATTCTTTTTCCTGTACTTATTCCTGTATTATATACCAAAAAATGGTATAATTACTTTTTTGGGGATGAAAAGATGATTACAAAATTCAAGAAATATCTTTTTCCTAGTAGAAACCTAAATGTCAGTGGATTTTTGGAGGTCCTATTTCATGCTTGCTGCAGTTAGCCATGAATATTCTATTATATGTTCTTCTTTCTCTGTTTGTGTCAAAAGGCCTAACTTCATAAAAAAGTAAATTACCTTTATTATTTTGTTTCAGAATTAATTATTGCAACAGAACTGAGATTGATGCTGCTGGGGGGAGAGGAATCTGAAAAGACTGCAGCAAAAAACATTATCCTTGGCAGAGAGGAAATGAACCAGGCTGCAGCATCTACAACTACAGCGACCCAGCTAATAGCCGGGACGAAGGTGTTGGTGGTGGACACTCCTGACTTGTTCTCTCCTATTAATTCTCTAGAGGAACTGAGCCACACTGTGGAATCACAAGCCTTTCTCCTGGTCATACCTGTAAAGTATTCAGAAGATAAAGTGCTCAGTGAAGATGAAACACAAAAGACACTCATGAAGTTGGAGGAGATTTTTGGAACGAGATGTTGGAGAAACACCATGATCCTTTTCACTGTTTCTGATGAGCTTCAGAAGAAGAAGATTGAGGGGTTTATCCAATCAGAAGACCAGGAGGTCCAGAGACTCCTAGAGAAATGTGGGAACAGGTTTCACTGTCTCAACATTAACGAGAGTGGAGATGGTTCTCAAGTCTCAGAACTGCTGGAGAAGATCGACAAAATGGTGGAAGGAAATAGAAATGGATCTCAGATTAATCGGATTATTAGAAATATGGAGATGGAAAGACATGCTAAAGATGTCTGGATTAGAAAAATGCAATCTCAAATACAGAAAGTTCTAGGGAAGTATGAGCAGATTGATAAGGAATATGAAAATGACCTCAAAAATCTAGACACAGATGAAGCTTATGACAAAAAACAACAAAGATCTCTAAGAGAAATTGTTAGCCACCTGAAAAATCAAAATAAGTTGAAAAAAGAGATTGCTGAGCAAATGAAGATGATATATGACAGAATTACAGAGCAGGAACAAAACAAACAGTTTATCAAGGCCATTTTGTCAGAAAACCAGCAAACTATATGGCTTTCACTGCCAGATGGACAGACCAAAACTCTTGAAAAATACAATGAGCTTCGCCAGCTAGAAGAAAAGTTCTTAGAAATGTTGGGGAAACTCGCAGCATGATGAATGTAACTGTTACCGGAAGGGGTCTGATAGCAGAACAGATATCAGTAATATATGCAGAAGGCAGCATGATGGCCCTGAAGGTAGCACTGATGCCTCATAGCCCCAGGTTCCTGAGTTCTTGAGTTACTTGCTGTGTGGAGTTTAACTTGTAACTTGTTTTAACTTGTAACTTTAACAAATCTTATATCAAAACATCAAAATATTTGTAATATTACTTGTAATATTGTAAAATTCAAATAAAATACAGCCAAAATGACTAAAGAAAACTTGGATGTAAATGGATTTAAATACACAGATCAGCGATAACAGTATGTCCTAATAATGCCTAATATTGTGTTGGTCCCCATTTTGCTGCCAAAACAGCCCTGACCCGACGAGGCATGGACTCCACTAGATCCCTGAATGTGTGCTCTGGTATCTGGGACCAAGATGTTAGCAGCAGATCATTTAAGCCTCCTAAGCTGTGAGGTGTGGCCTTCGGATCAGACTTGTTTGTCCAGTACATCCCACAAATGCTCGATTGGATTGAGATCTGAGGGATTTGGAGGCCAAGTCAACAACTAATACTCATCAAACCATTTTTCAACCATTTGTGTTTGTAGCTTGACACCTGCGGAAAGAGGCCACAGGTATCAGGGAATACCATTTCCATGAAAGGCTGAAAATGGTCTGCAGCAATGCTTAGGTAGGTGGTACGTGTCAAATAACATCCACACGGATGGCAGGACCCAAGGTTTTCCAGAAGAACATTACCCAAAGCATGACCCTGCCTCCGCTGGCTTGCCTTCATCCCACTGTGCCATGTGTTCCCCAGGTAAGTGACGCACACATACCTGCCATCTACGTGATTTAAAAGAAAACATGATTCATCAGACCAGGCCTTCTTTCATTGGTCAGAGGTCCAGTTCTGATGCTCAATGCCCATAGTTGGTGCTTTCTGTGGTGCACAGGGGTCAGCATGGGCACCCTGACTTGTTTTTGGCTATGCAGCCCCATACACAACAAACTGCGATGCACTGTGCATTCTGACACCTTTCTATCAGAACCAGCATTAACTTCTTCAGCAATCTGTAGCTCTTTTGTTGGATCGGATCACACAGGCCAGCTTTCGCTCCCCACCTGCATCAGTGAGCCTTGGCCGCCCATGACCCTGTTGCTGTTTCACCACTGTTTCTTCCTCTGAACACTTTTGACTGACTGCTGCAGACCAGGAGATGCTCTAATCCAGTCATCTAGCCTTAACAATTTGGCCCATGTCAAACTCTCTCAAATCCTCACGTACCCATTTTTCCTGCTTCTAACACATCAACTTTGAGGACAGAATGTTCACTTGCGGCCCGAAATATATCCCACCCACACTCCCCACATGCATTATTGAGCCTTGGCCACCCATGACCCTGTCGCTGGTTTACCACTGTTCCTTCATTGGACCACTTTTAATAGACACTGACCACTGAAGGAACACCCCACAAGAGCTGGAGTTTTGGAGATGCTCTAATCCAGTCATCTTGCCATCACAATATGCCCCTTATCAAACTCGCTCAAATCCTTATTTGCCCATTTTTCCTGCTACTAACATATAACCTTTAAGGAAAAAATAATCTCTTGCTGCCTATTATATCCCACCCACTAAGGAAATAATTAGTGTTATTTACTTCACCTGTCAGTGATAATAATGTTATGCCTGTGAGGGGTATATATCTTTATATTTATAGATTTATACATATGTATGTATGCAAAGGATAAAGGTCCTGCCATGTACCATGTACACCCTTTCAAGAAAATAGTTCATGGAAACTCTTTCAGCAGGATAATGCACCATGTCAAAAAGCACAAATGGTTCAGGAATGGTTTGATGAGCACAAGAACAAGTCCGTTCCACGGAGGCCTCACCTTGCTTACAGGACTTAAAGGATCTGCTGCTAACATCTTGGTGCCAGATACCACAGCACACCTTCAGGGATATAGTGGAATTCATGTCTCATCTGGTCAGGCCTGTTTTGGCAGCAAAAGGGGGACCAACACAAAATTAAGTCATAATGTTATGTGTACATGCAAAGGATAATTATGTCACTGAGGTGGAGGCGGGATCAAGGTAGGCTAGGGGAGGCTAAAAACTCGGGTTGGGAGTTTTGGTTCAGACCTACACACAAAACATTGCACAAAAGAACACACAACAGAGTAGAGACACATAAAATATCATTGTTAAAAATCAGTGGCGGACCATGCATTTCACACCTAGGCCTTCACTGGTGTCCTTTCTGAATTAATCCACCTCTCATCATTATGACCCCCTGACATTTTCTACTCAGCCCTCCTAAAATTCTGCGATTCTCCATAAATTCTACACAGATTGGTGATCTCCTCAGTCCCCTTTAAATTTCAGATGAAAACGGCGGCAGGCTTCGGCTCTTCCCCATCTTTCAGCACGTTCTTCAATCCGCAGACCGCGGCGTTTTACAGCGAGGATCAGAGGACAAGTGTGTGTGTGTGTGTGTGTGATCAGGAAGACTATTTGGCCTGTTCAGTACTCAAATGTTATACACATCTATGCAACACAGTGGAATGCTGCAATAAGTTTACCATCCTACCCTGTTAGTCAAACCTTTATTTTATTTCATTTATTTATTTATTTTTTACTAATATACCCTCATTGGGGGCTGGGCCCCCCTTAAATGAAAATTCTAGACTCGCCCCTGGAAGCCACGGCAATAGATACTAATCACCCGTTAAATAACAAAGTAAAAAAGAAATTAGTCTACAGTATTTCACACCTCACAAGGAATAGTCAATTTTATTACAGTTACTTTTCTCAAAAAGACATTCTTGATGCCGTATGCAGCAAACTGCAATCTCCGGAGGACGCAGCATCCAAAATGAGACGCAGCGAATATAGAAACACTGTATATGGGCGGGTCGCTCCCTCTGACTACTCCAACTATCCAATCAAAGGACGGGAAATTGCTGACGTAATCGTATGCCTGCTTGATGGCCCCAGTGATGCCAACTCGAAATCTGATTGGTTAATGGAACAGTTTCAGTGCCACTTATTTTAATCTTCGGGCGCCTGCACTTTTAATTCTGCAGGCCTTATGGCTGCGCAAACCATGATGTCAGCCACTGGCTGAAATATGATTGGATAAATACTCTTATCATAAATATACACTACTGGAAGCAGCGCAACCAAGAGAATAGCTATGAAATGTAGAGAATAGACTATCGGGAATAATTTAATACACATTAATGGAAAATATATTAAATATATTAAAATGCAAGTCAGTGATTCAGATCACTGCTGTTTAGGCCAGCAGAGAAGGCCTTGCTGGCCCTAACGGTCCACCACTGTTAAAAATACAGAGTTGTAAAAATATAGGTTTAATTTCTTTTGTCTTTTGGATGCTGTGTGGAGATACTGTGAAAGAGTTGACCCAAAGCAGATTTTGCCATATATGTAAAAGGTATGGGAACGTCAATATGAATGCTGCCACACACTGGGAGTCTGTCTAGCGGTTCCATGAAGATCAGGGATTACTTCAATGCCCTAAGAATGGTAAATCATTTGCCATTGTTACAAAACATATACAACCTCCAGTATGTGATTCTTAAATTTACAGTTTAAATATAAAGCACAAGCAGACTTGCAGGGCCTTTCGTTTCATGGTCCGGAACTTCCTTCGGTCCATGGCAATATCTCTATCGTATAGAAGGTATTCTTATTCTTTTCTAAGTAATTATGGTATATACTAAGTATAACTCTAGCTCTAGATATTTTATAACCACTAAACGATAGAAAGGACATGAGTTTTGTTTGCTAATGAATATGCCTTTGAAGAATGTGTGTGGCCTTATTGGGATTTATTTCCCCTTGTGGAGCAAAATGAATCATAATAATGGGTCTCACACCACCATCAAGAGAAAGTATGTGCTTCTACAGTAAACAGCAGACAGACAAAACAAAAATTTAAATTTAACTAGAATACAAATGGATATGTGAACCAGGAAATTAGATATACATGCAGTGTTAGCAGAGTTGTGTGAACTATATGGATAACATATAAACACCAACAACCTTTTATATTAATGTGGGAGAAATAAACAAAATAACCTACCATTAATATCCTTAAAGGTTTTATTTAGTCGTCCCTCTAAAGATTACGTGTTAAACGCTGCAACCCTGCTTTTTGGAAAAGAAGCCTACAAGACTTGATTGAATATGAAATTTTGCTGCCACACTTATTCAAAACACCACTGAAAATAATAAACACAAAGACTAAGGCAAAGGTCAAGAGAAAGAATAAACCACAGTTAAAGAATAACCAGCTCTTACATTCACTGGGGCTTAATGGAAAGTTCAAGACATGTATGATGTTTTAAAGTGCTTCTCATGCTTTATATGTATTTTTACTTTAGATTTAATAAACTCTGTGGCTAGATTCTTGCATCTCATCAACATGGCTTCTGAAAATAAGTATATTAAACCAATAGAAGTTGTGTAAGTGAAGAAAGCCTAGATACATTTGGAAATATCATTACTAATATTGGAAAATATTACAAATATAAATGTAAAATATTATATGTGTAATAACCATCAAATTTCTACCTTCCACATGCAAAATACTTCATGAATGTTCCAAATTACAAATTCTATTTCAAAGCACTTGAAAAAAGGTAGTAATAATAAAAAAAATTCCTAGCTGACCTGTGTGTTCAAAAACTCCAGATCAGTAACAGTATGACAAGTCAGCCAGCCAAATTCATTTAATATTATTTAAATCCTAAAGTAAGCTGACATCAGATTCGAGATGTGTGTTAGCCTATAAAATAAACAGTTGTTACAGAAACCTTGTTTCAGAAACAGTGAACGAGTTTACACAAATGAATCATTGACTTATTCAAGGTGAAAGTTTTATGCGTTTCAGACACAGTCATTCTGGAGAAGAGTGGCGGTAGGTGCTTTTTGCTGCCATATGGATATATACGTATAATATGTATGAGTGTATATAGTTTATTTATGTCATATTGTATTATATTTGATTGTATAACAGTATTTTACCATATATTACTATGTTTAAACAGTTTGTCTGAGGGAGAAACTGTTATATGTCACACATATGTCAACAGCAGCAAAAACGTTTTGAGTTCCATTTTATATCAATGGCACTTATTCAGTGATGACTACATTTAATTATCTTTCGCTTAAGCGGATTTCTTGTACAGAAACTAGAATCTCAGATAAAAAAAGAAGCTATTACATATCTAGAAATAAATGACTACAAATTTCAAAACAAAGATTTATGACCGTAAGACCAGTCAAGGCATTTTTACTTTATTATTTGGATCAGTGTTCATAAAAATTATTTGTTTACTTTTTTGTCACAATTCATCTCAAATGAAAAGGCTAGTTAATTTAGCTTATGTATGTGTTTGATCTTTACATGTAAGTCTGGTATTGAGTGTCAGTAGGAGGAAACTAAGAAATGAAAACTCAGAACACAGTTTTGTCCATGGTGGATGTAACATTTATTTTAAAGTTAACAACTAAGAAATGAAAACTCAGAACACAGTTTTGTCCATGGTGGATGTAACATTTATTTTAAAGTTAACAGATACAGTACATTCAGTATTTTTCTGTTCATATATCCATGTTCATATAGCATGTGTAACGTCCCGTCAGACGTAGGAGTATTAGAATCCATACGCGGATGATGTAAAGGGTCAAAGGCTAAGATCTTGGTCGTGGTCACGGAAAAGATAGAGTCGAAAACCAGAAAGCAATGAAGAGAAAGTCAAAACCAAAACGCTAGTCCAAAAAACGAAGTCAGAAGAAAACGAGCAAGGTCATACACGAGGAAACGAGACTATCGATAAATCAAGGCTTGGCAGGTAACACAAAGGAAACAATGCTTCGCAATGAAACTAAGACAGCGTGCGGTTTATATAGGTCATAGAACCGGAAGTGAACAGAAATTCGGGCGCCGGCTCCCTCTGGCGTTCAGGCCTCGTGACAGCATGTTTTCATGATAAGTGTTTACAGTTTAAACAATTCTGGATTCAGAGTATGTTTATTTTGTTCAAAACTTTCTTTTATTTCATTAGGTACAAAGAACACCCTCAGTCGCTAAAGGTAAATTCAGTTCAATTCAGTTTTATTTGAATAGTGATTTTAACAATGGACATTGATGCAATGTGATCTTATTTATTTAGGATTTTGGAAAAGAGGAAGAAAAGGTGAAGGAACATCTAGCACACAGGTAAGTATGAAAACACATAAGTCACAATAGCAAAACATGGCCACATTTGATTCCTTTGTTCCTTTCCTTTTCTATCTTTCTGAATTTCTGTATGCAGTTATTGTATACACTGCGTATAAAATATTTATTCAATATAATCACTTTCTGGTCAGTGCCTCAAATCTGAGTTAGAAGGATATAAATTTCTCAGTAAGACACTAAGAACTTTTCTTTAAAATAACCATAGTACGAAGTTTACATAGAATGCAGTCTTACAGCATTTAATTATATTCATTTCAAAATCTTAAAAGACATGGTGTATTATTACTGAACGTTCATTCAAATCAACTACTATATCAACAGCCAAGTGGAAACCAGAAACCTCAGAAGGCACCTGAATATTCAGACGCTGTTGGTAAGTGTAAGAACTATGATGTAAAACACCTAAGCAACAGCTGAAGTACAAGGCATATTTCTCCTCTCATCTTTATGTATTATATGCTTTTCTTACCTACAGATAAAACATTACAGGAAAACAAAGAACTGGAAGATTTTAAAAAGGAAATAGCTGAAATGAAATAACCTAAAAATAATGGTAAGTGTGTGGTTTGACTATTATATTTAAATTCTTTTTTCCTGTACTTATTATATACCAAAAAAATAGTATAATTACTTTTTAGGGATGAAAAGATAATTATACAATTCAAGAAATATGTTTTTACTAATAGAAACCAAACTGTCAATGGATTGGCACTAGCCTATTTCATGCTTGCTGCGGTTAGCCATGAATATTCTATGATATGTTCTCTTTGTCAAAAGGTCTAACTTCACAAAAAAGTAAATTACCTTTATTATTTTGTTTCAGAATTAATTATTGCAACAGAACTGAGATTGATGCTGCTGGGCGTAGAGGAATCTGAAAAGACTGCAGCAAAAAACATTATCCTTGGCAGAGAGGAAATGAACCAGGCTGCAGCATCTACAGCTACTGTGACCCAGCAGAGTGAGAGCACACAGATAATAGCTGGGACGAAGGTGATTGTGGTGGACACTCCTGACTTGTTCTCTTCTGGAAATTCTCTAGAGGAACTGAACCAGACTGTGGAATCACAAGCCTTTCTCCTGGTCATACCTGTAAAGTATTTAGAAGACAGTGTGCTCAGTGAAGATGAAACACAAAAGACACTCATGAAGTTGGAGGAGATTTTTGGAACGAGATGTTGGAAAAACACCATGATCCTTTTCTGATGTGCTTCAGAAGAAGAAGATTGAGGGGTTTATCCAATCAGAAGACCAGGAGGTCCACAGACTCCTAGAGAAATGTGGGAACAGGTTTCACTGTCTCAACATTAAGGAGAGTGGAGATGGTTCTCAAGTCTTAGAGCTGCTGGAGAAGATAGAGATGATGGTAGAAGAAAATAGAAATGGATCTCCAATATATCAGATTATTAGAAAAATGGAGGTGGAAAGACATGCTAAAGATGCCTGGATTAGAAAAATGCAAATTCAAATACAGAAAGTGCTAGAAAAACGTGAGCAGTTTGATAAGGATTGTGAAAATGAGCTGAAATCACTAGGGACTGGTGAAAGTAGTGCACCAAAAGCAAAAATGGTTAACCAAAAAAACCAAAATCAGTTAAAAAAGGAGATTGCAGAGCAAATAAAGATGATATATGACAGAATTGCAGAGCTGGAAACAAACAGACAGTTTTTCAAGGCCATTTTGTCAGAAAACCAGCAAACTATATGGTTTTCACTGCCAGGTAAAGAGACCAAAACTCTTAGTACAGAGTACAATAAGGTTTTCCAACTTTATGAAAAGTTCTTAACAATGGTGGGAAACTCATGGCATGATAAATGATTTGTGAAGATGAAGGTTTGATTCCTTTTGGAGATACTCAGAAAGAATTCTCCTGAAGGAGATGTCATGAATATCCAATATATGTGAAAGAAATGAAAACAATCAAATAGTCACTAGGATCAATTATATAGTATTTAAAATAAGGATTGATGTCATATGTATGCAAGTAGGAAAAATATACCATCCATTAATAAATCAATATGTTTTACAAAATGTCAGCTGCATTACTAATAAATCGTTTAATCAAGGTATCACCATATTGTGTGTTATTTTGTGTCTAGTTATAAAGTTTCATCTTCCAAATTATGGCAATAGCTGCCAACTGGTGCTCTCACAGGTACTTTTATAATATTTATATTTTTCCAGTCTCATTGATTTCCTTGGTTGAATAAAATTGGTAATGGCTTAAAATTTCATTCCTGGAAAAACTAAAAAAAACAAAAAAAAATGGCTTGACACAAAAGAGTCTGATGGAACTGATACTGAAATATGGAAAGTGGAAAATGACATAGCTTTAAGAGAAGAACAGACCTCAATTGCAAGAGCAGGGCATGCTACTAAGTGTGGTAAAAATGAATTAGAAAAAATAACTAAGGGAATATCAGAAACACCGATGGGGAGAAAGAGAATGAAACAGAAGGCAGAGATATTGCTAGTAATTGGAAAAGACTTAAGCACAAAACTAATCATGACAATAGACAATAGCTACCTCAAAGTGATGAGACTCCAGTCAGAAATAGGATTGCAGAATAGATCAGGCAGCTCCAGATAGCAGAAAGGATACACTATATTACCAAAGTATTCGCTCACCTGCCTTGACTCACATATGAACTTAAGTGACATCCCATTCCTAATCCATAGGGTTCAATATGACGTCGGTCCACCCTTTGCAGCTATAACAGCTTCAACTCTTCTGGGAAGGCTGTCCACAAGGTTTAGGAGTGTGTTTATGGGAATTTTTGACCATTCTTCCAGAAGCGCATTTGTGAGGTCACACACTGATGTTGGACGAGAAGGCCTGGCTCTCAGTCTCCGCTCTAATTCATCCCAATGGTGTTCTATCGGGTTGAGGTCAGGACTCTGTGCAGGCCAGTCAAGTTCATCCACACCAGACTCTGTCATCCATGTCTTTATGGACCTTGCTTTTGTCACTGGTGCACAGTCATGTTGGTAGAGGAAGGGGCCAGCTCCAAACTGTTCCCACAAAGTTGGGAGCATGGAATTGTCCAAAATGTCTTGGTATGCTGAAGCATTCAGAGTTCCTTTCACTGGAACTAAGGGGCCAAGCCCAGCTCCTGAAAAACAACCCCACACCATAATCCACCCTCCACCAAACTTTACACTTGGCACAATGCAGTCAGACAAGTACCGTTCTCCTGGCAACCGCCAAACCCAGACTCGTCCATCAGATTGCCAGATGGAGAAGCGCGATTCGTCACTCCAGAGAATGCGTCTCCACTGCTCTAGAGTCCAGTGGCGGCGTGCTTTACACCACTGCATCCGACGCTTTGCATTGCACTTGGTGATGTATGGCTTGGATGCAGCTGCTCGGCCATGGAAACCCATTCCATGAAGCTCTCTGCACACTGTTCTTGAGCTAATCTGAAGGCCACATGAAGTTTGGAGGTCTGTAGCGATTGACTCTGCAGAAAGTTGGCGACCTCTTCGCACTATGCGCCTCAGCATCCGCTGACCCCGCTCCGTCAGTTTACGTGGCCTACCACTTCGTGGCTGAGTTGCTGTCGTTCCCAAACACTTCCACGTTCTTATAATACAGCTGACAGTTGACTGTGGAATATTTAGGAGCGAGGAAATTTCACGACTGGATTTGTTGCACAGGTGGCATCCTATCACAGTTCCACGCTGGAATTCACTGAGCTCCTGAGAGCGACCCATTCTTTCACAAATGTTTGTAAAAACAGTCTGCATGCCTAGGTGCTTGATTTTATACACCTGTGGCCATGGAAGTGATTGGAACACCTGATTCTGATTATTTGGATGGCTGAGCAAATACTTTTGGCAATATAGTGTATGTCTTATGCAAATATGAAAAATGTACCATCCGTTAATAAATCAGAATGTTTTCCAAAATAATAATAATAAATAAATGGTTGAATCAGAATATCACCATATTGTCATTTTGTGTGTCATTTTGTGTCTAGTTCTAAAGTTTTGCCTTCCATACCAGTCTCCTTGACTTCCTTGGTTCAAATAAATTGTTAATAGCATCATGCTTGGATTCCTATAATTCCTCGCCTGGATTCCTGCAGATAATTAGTCTGATTTCATAGGATTTCAATTCTTACCATACATTATCTTTGCATACTTACATTAATAAGTAAAAAGATCTCTATAATTACATTTACCTTTATATTTACTGCATAAGTTAAAAGCAAAAAAAAACAGCTTGTTTATGTATATGCACAAGGCAGCTTGATGGCCCTGAAGGTAGCACTGATGCCTCATACATTTTCTATTTTCCTATTCCCACCAATAAAAAAAATGATGTGTAACATCAAATCTTATATCAAATCATCAAAATATTTGTAATATTACATATTGTAAAATTCAAATAAAATACAGCCAGAATGACTAAAGAAAACTTGGATGTAAATGGATTTAAATACACAAATCAGTAATAACATTAGGTCCTAATAATGCCTAATATTGTTTTGATCCCCATTTTGCTGCCAAAACAGCCCTGACCCGACGAGGCATGGACTCCACTAGATCCCTGAATGTGTGCTCTGGTATCTGGCACCAAGATGTTAGCAGCAGATCATTGAAGTCCTCTAAGCTGCGAGGTGGGGCCTTCGGATCGGACTTGTTTGTCCAGTACATCCCACAAATGCTCCATTGGATAGAGATCTGGGGAATTTGGCCAAGTCAACAACTAATACTCATCAAACCATTTTTGAACCATTTTTGTTTGTAGCATGACACCTGCGGAAAGAGGCCACAGCTATCAGGGAATACCATTTCCATGAAGGGCTGAAAATGGTCTGCAGCAATGCTTAGGTAGGTGGTACGTGTCAAATAACATCCACATGGATGGCAGGACCCAAGGTTTCCCAGCAGAACATTACCCAAAGCATGACCCTGCCTCCGCTGGCTTGCCTTCATCCCACTGTGCCATGTGTTCCCCAGGTAAGTGACGCGCACATACCTGCCATCTACGTGATTTAAAAGAAAACATGATTCATCAGACCAGGCCTTCTTTCATTGGTCAGAGGTCCAGTTCTGATGCTCAATGCCCATAGTTGGTGCTTTCTGTGGTGCACAGGGGTCAGCATGGGCACCCTGACTTGTTTTTGGCTATGCAGCCCCATACACAACAAACTGCGATGCACTGTGCATTCTGACAGAACCAGCATTAACTTCTTCAGCAATCTGTAGCTCTTTTGTTGGATCGGATCACACAGGCCAGCTTTCGCTCCCCACCTGCATCAGTGAGCCTTGGCCGCCTACTGTATGACACTGTTGCTGTTTCACCACTGTTTCTTCCTTGGAACACATTTGACTGACCACTGCAGACTGGGAGATGCTCTAATCCAGTCGTCTAGCCATAGCAATTTGGCCCATGTCAAACTCACTCAAATCCTCACGTACCCATTTTTCCTGCTTCTAACACATCAACTTTGAGGAGAGAATGTTCACTTGCTGCCTAATATATCCCACCCACTAACAACTGCCATGATAAGGAGATAATCAGTGTTATTCATTATACACGTATATATATTTTTTTGCTCTGTCTTCGTACCTATGAGTTCCTATGAATAAGGTGCACTGTTTAGTCTTTAAACAAACAAAGTACTGATAATTGTCCATCAGTGCTGAAATCTAAGGTGTTTCACCAGAAAAATAAAGAAAAGAAAGTATGTAGTATGCATAGACAGATAAGTAGTTCTGCATAGTAATATATTAATCCTTACTACACTGTTAGTCAGTTCAAGCGGGTTAAAATAAGAAAAGTTCAATTGCTTCCTAACAATGTGAGTAGTCAAAGAAGAGACAAAGTCAATTGAAGATAATCTTTGTTTCAACACACAACTTGTCAAGACAATGGTTAACGTTAATTTTTGAAAACTTATAAACTTGAGTTCAATATCCAAAATTTGCCATGACAATTGGAGTTAAAGTGAAGAAGCTTAACTTAATGGGATTATAATCATTAATTGGAATTAACTGCCCATGCAAAATAATCAATAGTAGATTAACAATGATGGGCTCAAAATTTCTTTTAAAAATGAAAACAAAATTAAATTCATCCGGTCATGTGATTTACAGTGGAGTGGTATTTACAACTTTAATTGTTCCTGAAGCCATATGTTGGATGTTATATATATCATTTAAATATAATCATAATAGTTCTTTTGAGTTTTTATGTATATTTGTCTGTTGATGTAAAGAAAGATTTTATTTATTTAGGACAGAGTGCAATTTTAAGATCTCTAGCACAGGTGAGTACGGAAACACATAAGTCATAACAGCAAAACATGGCCGCATTTGATTCATTTGTAACTTTTGTTTTCTTTCTTTCTTTCTTTCTTTCTTTCTTTCTTTCTTTCTTTCTTTCTTTCTTTCTTTCTTTCTTTCTTTCTTTCTTTCTTTCTTTGTGTGTGCAGTTATTGTTTATATTGAATAGATAATATATGTTCTATATAACGATTTTTTAGTCAGTGCCTCAAACTGAGTTTGATTGGAAAATAAGAATTTATAAAAATAGGTTCTTAAAATAACCACAGTACAAAGTAAAAATATTTTTTTTTAAATATTTATTTCAAACTCCTATAATACATGGATTATTATTTCAGAACATTCATTTTAAAATAACTATTATGTCAACAGCTATTTGCAACCCAGCAACCTCAGAATGAACTTTTAGGCGTTGTTGGTAAGTGTAAGATCTATGATGTAAAACACCTAAAACGATAAAATAAGGCAACATACAGCACCAACTTAGCCATAAGTTCAAGTTATTTGTCTTCTCATCTGACCACTTAATAAGGACTTTACTTGAAGACATATGATCAGTGCAGTGTGGAAAATCACCTGCCTAAATAAACTGTAACCAATGGGAATGGACACCCCGGATAGTGAGGACTGAACGCAAATCTCCGCCGAAAGCTCAGTCGCCCACAGTAGCAGATCAGACCCAAAAGCAGGGATTCAGTATGTGCACTGTTTTTATTTTTAAAAAAATATAGACTAACTTACATTAAACATAACAGAAACAAACCATAACTATGACATGGAAACTTGTGCCTCAAAAATCAGATAAACCATATTCATGTATACTAATGTACGAAAATGGATCCTGTGGATGCAGGCTATCTGTTTCATTCCTCTCCATCAAAACCAAAATGTCCAATTAGTGAAAGTTCTGATTGACAGAAAATTTGACCAATGAGATCGCAGAAATAGGACCCGACCCTTTACACAGAACTTTACCTCAGTGACTGCAGAGATCATCACTTCAGCTACGCTAATGCTGTTCCATTGTTTCCCTTCTTCTACCCATCCCGAGGCATACAGAGACTGTGCCGGCTCCAGTGGCATCCAGAGATGGACCAGCTCTAGCCGGGTTCTGCTTGTGAGGATTGGGATATTCAAGCAGCGCTGTGGACAACAACCTCCTTATTGACTTACATAACATTATACACATGCTGTATCTGCATCACACAATTGTCACCCAAATGAGGATGGGTTCCCTTTGGAGTCTGGTTCCTCTCAAGGTTTCTTCCTCTTACCATCTAAGGGAGTTTTTCCTTGCCACAGTCACCTCAGTCACCTCAGGCTTGCTCACTTGGGATAACATCTAGGCCTGTCTGTCTGTTTGTCTGTTTATATGTTTGTTGTTTTCTATCATCGTTTCTCATGTAAAGCTGCTTTGAGACAATACTCTTTGTTAAAAGCGCTATACAAAAATAAATTGAAAATTGAAATTGAAATCACTTCATATGTGACCTGAAGTCGAGGAGAGGTGGGGTAGGAATAATATACAGTGTTTCTTGTATATATATATATATGTATATATAGGATGTATCCCTATTTGCTCAGCTTAATGAGTTTAATATGTTGATAACGATATGTTGATAATACATATTTATGAATGAATACCGTTTGTTAGGTGCTCGTGAGAAAATGGCGCCGGGTCAAGTCCAGCAGCTCCTCACAAAGCGTGAGCGCCATTTTGTTCAATAATGCTTACAATATAATAGTTTTTTGTACAGCTGTTGAATTCTGATTGGTCAGTATTATTTATTTATTTATAAAATTAATTAATTTTATTTTTTAGAGTCGCTGTGAGTTCCGGGTGTAATTCAAATCACAGGTTTATATTATTGCACTTGCAGAAGGTGTTATTTAAAGAAAGAAAGAAAGAAAGAAAGAAAGAAAGAAAGAAAGAAAGAAAGAAAGAAAGAAAGAAAGAAAGAAAGAAAGAAAGAAAGAAAGAAAGAAAGAAAGAAAGAAAAACTTACGTCTCATCATTGATGTGGTGGGGGTTTACGTCATTTTTTTTTATTTTTAATTGTTATAATATAGCTGTGACAAATAAATCACTTTTTATTCTTTTATAAGCTATTAGAAAGTCATCAATTTCATCGGGTCTTTTACATTTTAGATTACATTAAACATTAAGACACATTACGCCACTCTGTCACTGATTCATTTTCTACACCACCATCCCCTCCACCTTTCTTCTTCACTTATTTTAGAAGATAATGTGTAAAGAAAGTTAAGTGTAAGAAATTACAGAAGTCCTCCAGTTAAATTTAATGTGTGTCTCAATAAATTTGACACTATTTTCTCCTTTGAATAATTTACTTTCAACTTCAACATTAATTTCTGTTGTTAAGGTCTGTAAGAAATGAACTGGGGAAAGGGCTGTTCTGTGAAGGTAAGTACAGTAATCCTCTCACCAAGCAAGCATTGGTAATGGTTACATAGCCAAAGGCTATTAAGAGTATTAGAAATGGAGCTAATCTAAGCACCTGTTTCAAGGACAAGAAATATGGATGCTGAACTTTAATAGTCCCATTGTAGTAATTAGTAAATTACCAAAACAACTGATTACATCATGATTTTAACCTCACTAGCATCTCTTGTATTAAAGAATTAACTGAAAATTCAGATACAGAATCTAAAGATAATACCAATCAGCTACAGGCACATTAAAGGTGTCCATTTCTCAAAAGAAAAAAGTCTATATTCTTGGCAAAAACTGTTACAATAAAAAAAATAAAACTAAAAAAAAACCCACTCCTTTTTAGAGTTAAATCAGCACATTTTGTCATTAGCTTATCTGTGTTGCCAATAATGGAATAAGATGAAGATTACTGATCGTGAAGAAAATTCTTGTTTCATTCATTTGGTGGGCAGGATAATTATCTAAGTAAGCCTGTGTGTCATGTTTCACACTCTTGGTCTAGAGGCTTGTGCAAAGATCCAAAGAGCAATAGTGTGTCAGAACCTTAAAGATCTGGCAATGTGTTGCTTGTTTATTTTTAGTATTGTCATGAATGTTATAGTTATTTAAAACTTGTCTAGGAAAATGAAATTTCCCTTTCTCTTTGGGATGAATAAAGTATCTATCTATCTATCTATCTATCTATCTATCTATCTATCTATCTATCTATCTATCTATCTATCTATCTATCTATCTATCTATCTGTCTGTCTGTCTGTCTGTCTGTCTGTCTGTCTGTGAAGCTGCACCCCAGTGTTACTATGGTGGTTTTGAGCTGCAGCGTTGTATTCCTCCAGTAGGTGGCACCACAGACCAGAGTCTGAATGCACACACGGCTGTTATCAAGTGCGATAAGCAACTGTCCTTTTTAATATTTTAGCTTAAAGTTAGCTTATAAAGTTTTTATTATGTTTAAACACTGTAAAATAATTAGTATTAAAAAGGGAACCAATAATAAATGACTGTTTCATATAAATGACAATTAATTTTAGCAAATTGTAGGATGTTTCTTTACCCAGCTCATTTACATGTGGATCGTGTGGTTAACCTCTAACAAAAAGGGATACTCAATCTAAAAAAGCAAAAATAAAGGATCTTGTGGATTGGACCAATTGCACTAAAGCTCAATAACAGTCCAAATTTTACTTAATTAAAAGTTACATTAAATATAATATTTTGCCTATTAATCAATAATTAGTTATGTGATTTATCCTGATGGGCCATAGTCAGAGTTGAGTTACACAAGTGTATCCTGGAGCCAATATAGAAATTGCAAAAATTAGTATTCAGACCTTCAGATAACTACAACAGACTGAAGTCTCGTGTAATTTAAAATGAATTGTTTTGCTAAAATATTTAAGGCAGCACAGAAGACACAACTTTCAGATTGACTTCAATTGATCATTTATTTTTTTTATTTTATTTTCTTTTGTAATACGATAGCATTTTAAAAATCTAATCTAAATACTAAAACATGCCTACTTTAAACATAAACATAGACTGTCTGTTTGGGGATGTACATTAAAGTAAACAAGATATAACATGTCAGCTACACTCATTTCTCTCTGTTCTTCTGCCACTACTAAAACGTCAATTTACTGGGAATTAAAGCTGGGCTGCTCCGCTACTCTGACCCATTACCAGTGTTTTGTTATTATTTTATTCTGTTGCTGTGTTTTGCCATAGTTTTTATCCACCTAACTGGTTACAGAGCTGCTTTATCTGAGAGCAAGAGTGAGTGTGAAGTGTTCCTGACAGCCACTAAGCCCGCACCCTCCGTAATGGCGTTAAATTGACAAGGGAGCACTTCTCTCAGCCGCAGCTCTCAAGTCTGTGTGTTAACATCGGATGGGTGAGGCGACAGGCTCAGGCTTTGTCTGAGTGCAGGAGTGAGATAGATGGAGTGTGATGGATCACCTGCCTAATAGGAGGCATGTTGGGATGAAGAGGTGTCTGAGGGAATGATACGCACTTAGTGTGAATTGAGATTGTTTAAAATAACACGGAAACTCAAATGCTGTGAATCTGCTGGAAAATTAGCTTAGAGAAGCATAGATACTTTTCCCAAGGACCCTTACATTCATCATCTCCTTAAATTCTAATACATAAAGTAAAACATTAATGCAAACCAATCATTAAGTTATAAGCTCCACTGACTTTCTTATTAAAGCCAAATATGGCTATATCTTTTTATTTGAAAATATAATATTGCAATAGATTAAGCAATAGGGGTATAACATTACATCCTGATATGCATCACAATGCTAAAATGTGTTGATGTGCATCATTGAAATGTGCAATACCAACTGTCCTTTAATTATGTGACGCTATTGTAATGTTTGAACACCAGAGGTCCCATTCTTTGTTCTCCTTAAGGTTCAAATACAGAGAGTGCATGCTGCTCGTGGGATCATGCTCTTTCATGGAAACCCTGTGAGATTTTTTATTACAGGGAATCATCTGCCCCTGTGAAGTGACTGATAGATCCGGAATGTAATGACCAACATTCATTATATGTACAACCACATTACAAGAGCTCTTTAGTACTTTAAAACATCACCATCCCTGCACCTCTGTGATCTATGGTGCGTGAAAGAGGCTGTGGAAATTGGGCATTTTAGCTGTGGCTCTGTTTCTGCTATGTAGCCCAGTAAGTTTCCGTCGATCATTTTAGTCCCCAGGCCAGATACTTTGTTTATTTCTTTATTTTTAAGGTATGATGAACATATGGAACATTACGTTCATAATACTAGAGCTCTGTTCTTGGCTGTTCTTATTTATTTATACAGACAAAAATGCACATTGTATAGCACTGTTTATTGTACAGAAGTAAGAAAAAAAAGCTTTTTCTCTGGGGTATACCCAATCCTAACCTGAACCAGTCTCTGAAAAGGGGAAGTCCCCTCTTTGGTGAATACAGAACAAATCATTTGCAGCTCATTTTCTGAAAAGAACTACTCAAATACTATTCTTTCAGAATGAGCGCTTCTTCTGATTTGTAAACTTCGCTGACATTGAAATGAGTAACTAATATGCATTCGGGGTGTGTCATAAAACGTTTTATTTTGATATGTTAGTTGTGACTCTGTGCTGACAATGAACTCCTTGTTACTCTTATGTTAAAAATATTCTAGCCTTTAAACAGTATTTTAAGAGAGTGGGATTGCGAGGTTATTAAAATTGACAGCAAGGTGTTATGAATTGCACCTGACCCATGAGTTTTGGACCCCAGAGAAAGGAAGTGTGCATGTTTGAGTGCATAACTGAAGTTCTCCCATGTCTGACAGGTTTACTGCATTCTTGCATCACTGCTCCTCACTTTGTGCTTGTGTTTTTTGGCCACGCTCTGTAATACTGCCTTACTGGTGTAGGTCAGCTGTTCTCATACTCTACTCTACAGATACTGTTTGAGTGCATTATGATGTTTTATTAGTCTACTCCATTTGAAATTCTCACAGAACAGTTTGCAGTTAATTACTTGAACGTTAATCAGGAAATACGCCCAAATTGCTGTCATTTTATTTCATCTGTTCATTAGAGTGGCCGCATTAAAAAATGTAAAGCGGGTATTGGAGTATTGTTTACGAGTGTGAGTACTAGTAAATGAGCACGGTATTGGACCATTACCAATAATGATATTGATATGTCTTTATTTTTCACACACATTTTAAGCAAGTCCACTGTGTAATATTATTAAACAGAAGCAATGTACTTTTCCAGTGAGTTGAAACAATTAGCAGCAAACCAAATCATAAAACGTGATTTTTAAAATACTGACCTAACCGAGCATCCCTTACAGATGTCATTTATTACAACTGAAATAACACTGGTATCAGATCAACATGACCCTCCAAGGACCCTTGGCTGATTATTTTAGCTATGTATCTGTCGCCCCGTCTAATCTGATGATCTCCGTGCTCAAGAGCCTCAGCTTTGATCCCCAGTCAAAGGGCAATAACATTCAGTGTAATTGATACATTAATATAATGCAATCAGTGCCTAGGATGTCAAACAGGGTCCAAAGCCAGAGCTACGGCACACCACCCGCTTTGCTGGGTTCTGACATTTTCAAATATGATTCAGGATACTGGCTCCTAATTCTGACCCGTGCTTCAGCTTGTGGAAATTCTGTTACAACTTGACATGCGTAATGGTGCCGGGAGCAAAGGGATCTATCAAAGACAAGAGGAAAAGGTAAAATGTGATTTTTCTATGACAGATGCAGAGTGGAGAGCCTTCTCATTCCTCAGGGTATTAATGGATCCTCTTGTCCCTCTGATTTGGTTACAGAAGCCCTGTGGAAGAGCTTGAGTTTGTTACTGAATTAAACACAATAAGGGTATGTGTGTGTTCTATGCAGGCAAGAAAGAAATACAGGATAATATATTGGACAATTTTTCTTTTAAGATGTAAAACCTTTTTTTAAATGCTAAGTGTTTTAGGTGTCCATGTGATGGAAAGCTAAACACGATGTCCGCGGTGTAGGAAATGTCAACATTTTTTTTTTTTTTTTCGTTTTCCTGTTGTTTATTCGTTTTCCTTGTTGTTTTTGCTTGTTCATGGTCTGTACAAACGAAATTGCAGATATTCAAAATTGACTTATATACATATTTTGACCTACTTTCTGTTAGTATAATAGACATTTTTTGACATTGACATTTAAAACCATAACACATTTAATACCATTAAAGGGTACAATAAACAACAAAGTGATTTGCTAATAGTGCAGAACATTATTAACTGCTTTAACAGATTATTAACAGATTAAACAGTATGCTATTGATATTAGTAATATCTGTACGAAGATCTCATTTTGAAGATCAATAATTTGTGTACCTTGTTATACCTTGCACATATCTTCTGAGAAGGCATTCGTCATTAAAGGAGTTTCAGAAAAGTGTAGCTGACTAATCACATTAATATTGAAATCCCTGGATTTTCAAGACAAAGGCAAATCCAGAAGGCTAAAGGACTTCCTCTGAACTTCTAATCACATTATGATTAGTCCTTTTGTGTGGTCCCATGTTGTATCAATCTCTGATCTGACTATAATATAAACAGTCACAACAAAGATCAGTGGCGCAGGAGCCATGTTTATGTTATTATCCATGCTCACCACTTGTCTAATGGGATATTGCTTATTTGGAGGTCTTTGCTAAGCTCAACTGGAGCAAGGGCTGGATTTATCGCTTATGACAGTGGTTTTCCCCTTAGGGAGTTCAGGGGGCACCAGGGGTCAATGTGTCTGCCAGTTAATCAGTACAGGAGCCATCCGCCCTGCCACCGGCTAGTGTTGCCTCCACTAAGGCAGTGTAATTGGTTTAGATGGACACACTTTGTTTTGCTGACCAGTACACTAATTGTCCCTAGGATACACTGGGAGGAAATCCTCAAGCCATTCCCTTTCCAAAAAAGGGCAATGTAGTGGCTGGTTCTGATCCAATCAAAGAAAGTGGTGTGCCTCTCTCTTATATTTGTACTAGGTTTGTTGGAGCTGTGTCATTGTGGTAGATCAAGATGACAGCCATCAATTTGACAGCTCAATAGTGAAGGAATAAAAGTAGATCTGACTGAAAAGATCACAATGCTTTTAATAGGAAGCATTTTGCCAGTATATGCTGACATTCCCTAATGATCTTTATAAGATAACAAGTCATGATTTGCTGGCCTGTCATACAAGCTATCAGCTTGGATTTATGTACATCCTTCCACTGATGACCAGGACTTGATGATCAGAGACCCATATGGTTCCAGTCTCTCTGCAAACTCCTCAAGCTTTGGCATTGATTTATCAGGAACGTGTCTGTTCTCCCAGCCACCTGATCAGCTCCTAATGAAGCCTCAACAGCCTGTGCGAGATGAGGGCCATTAGGCATAATGGCGGTGTACATCAAAGGGGCAAGCGTCGAGAGGTTGCAGGAGAAAATGAGGTTAGAGACAGACTCACCGCACAGACTGGTTGTCTGTGGCCGTCGTAATTTATAACAATGCCCCTGAGCCTATGCCTGGGTCTGAGTCTAGATTGACAGTAGAGACAGGGAAATTTCTAATGTCTGTCTGCTCTTTATCTGGGTGAGGAACAGCAGTCCATTGACTATGGCAAACAAAGCATCATTGTTTCTACTGTAGCTTAAGTGGTGTTGATATAGGTGGTGCCAAGGGGCAACTTTGCTCTACAGAATGCAGTTCAAAGCAAAGTAGTTCATGCTGTTTGCATACATTAATCCAAAGATCTGATGAAATATTTCTCACACTTCTTAGCTGAGAACACAGAAAACGCAAGCAGGAATTAGCCTATGTGCTCTGAACCTTCCACCATCCCTGTTTTACAGAAAGTTCACGTTAGTTAATGCAGTGAATACATACGTGAACATGGTGCTTGAAAAAGACGCAAGAGCCTACTACACAGACTGTGTGTAAATTGCCTGTCATCAATTATTAAGCAAATCATTTGGCTTGATTGATCAACCCCTAATGTGCTTTCCAATCACCACTGTAAGAAGGATTTTATTGCTAATCAAAATTAGATGGGGCCTGGTCTAGTCATGGATCGACTGTAGCACTATAGTATGATAGTACTGTCTCCTCAACCAATCGAATAAAAACATGATTTTTTTTATTTCTTGTCCTTCTGTAAAATATTGGTATATTTTGATTCTTGCTAAAACATACGCTTGTCAATTCCTGATAAAATGTGCTTATTATCTAAAGAAAAATTATTGTTTTAATTGCTGATTTGCTACTGTTTGATCCTCTTTTCTTGTGTTTTCCCCTGTTCAGAAGTTTGAATGAAAACATGACTCTTCTCATTTTCAGATGGGTAAAAATGTGGCTGTCTGGTTTGGTTCTGCTGGTCTATCTGCAATATGTCTCATGACATGAAAAAAAAAAAAAAAACCTCACATTCCTTTGTGGAGATATGAGGCCTGAAATCAGTTTGGAAAATTTAAGTCAAATTTAGGACAAAGAACAAATGACATGTTAACATTTCCCTCAAGGATCATCTATTCCTATGTCTAAAACCGAAGCCAAACAATTGCCAGGAAAGTGCATTTAGTTGTCCTCTAGACAAAAGCCTCTTGTGTGAGCTGCTGTATTGGGACATTGTGTTATTCACTAGTCCATTGTCCCACTAAAGTGTAGGGTCGCTAAGGCCCTGACCCCTTATTGAGACAGGAGAGAGCCGCTAGTCTCCTGTATAATAGGATTATATCTAAGACGTAGTCCTGCACTAATTTCTTTTTCAAAGGAAGCTTGAGATGCTCGACAGCACCTCATTGTCGCAACTGATCAGAATAAAGGCTCCTGGTTTGGTTAAACAACTTTTTTTTTGCTCCTAAGCTGAAACAAATGTATCTACAACTGGCAGGCTGCTGGATTTTGGCTGTTGTTTTCAGGCTGGATCCTATTAGATGCAGTTTAGGAGCTAGTGTAATGCCATTACTAGATTTATCACCTGGTCAGGTTGAGGGTCTAATGTCTGGGCTTAGTTACAGAAAGGCTTTTAAGAAGCAACTCAACAGAGAGTGCCATGAGTAGAAAAAAAAAAAAGCTTGTTTGTAGAGTTTAATGTGTTATGCTGGAATTGTTTTATGTGCAGTGCCTAACAGGGTTTACATTAAGGCCACAAAGCAGCGAAACACTACACTTCAGCTAATGTTTTATGCAATTGATGGGATAGTCGAATATCAAAATTGATATTACATACACACACACACTCTGGGGCTTTCTTAAAGACTTTAACAGAGACCTTGATGAATTCCTCAAGGCGAGCATTTAAGTCACGGAAAAAGCATACATGGCATAGACACTCATGAGGTCGCCACAGGCTGTGGTGCAGACAGACCGCTTCTTAAACACCATCGCTGTCTGGCTTGCACTCTTCAAGAGGGTGCTCTTAGGTGCACTTAAGGCTGAGTAGTCCTCACACACACACACACACACACACAAGCTTGGCCTGGGATCCAAAGGTAGTGTAGAGAGGGGCGACGGATGGGCGGTCAGACAGAAGGTCCATTAGGAGCAGACAGGGCCAGGCTCCTGTACAAAACCACAGGGGGTTTATCACCAGAAAGACAGAGGGAGGAATTGATATGATGGGAGCAGGTGAGAGAATAGTTTGAAGTAGTGGAGTTTGATGAGAGTGTTTTTGGCAACACAGGTCAGAGAGTCATCTTTGAGATAGCAAAGGTGTGTTTCTATGAAAGTGACAGAAAGTGATAAAGACATTTCTAGCATGTATATTTATTCAGGTGTATAAAATGTAAATTGTAAATACTTAAATTGCTGTATTTATATTCATAAATATATACGGCAATTTCCATTAAGTTTACATAAACTGAACTTTGCTTACAGTTAAATTGAAGTAAAATGAAGTGAATTATTATTTGCAGTATGCACAAATAAAGTCCAAAAATATTGCATGCTTATTTTGTTATTTATTCGTAGCATCCTACATCATTTTAGTGTACTTGTTTGCTGATTTATAGGTAAACCAAAAAAAAAATTGGCTAAATACCACATTTGATTAGCAACAATGTATTTTACTTAACCAATATATTTCAATACATGGCTACAGATTGTACAAAGTACAATGTAGTACAAAGTAGTTAACCTGCAGTGACTTTTTTTTTTAAAACCTGTGTTCACTTGCAATACCTTCGGTGCCATCTTTTAGGAAATGTTAGGTATATATGCTATTTGTATATCAGTATATTTTAATATAGTTATTATGAACTTTATATATGATTTCAGAAATTGTGATGTGACCTTATGCAGGCTGATTATTTTAATATATGGCGTCTTGAGTTTCCTGTTTCGCTGCTCTACTTCCTTCCGGAATAAGAGGAATGGGATACAATGTGCCATTGTTAGATCTGCTCTATTTTAATGGACACATTGCTGACAGCTTCTGCCTTCATGTCTGACAATAATACACTTGGGCTTTGGTGTCACTTACAAACAGGAGGCCAAAGTATTAGTCTTTGAAATGAAGTCGCATTTGTGAAGCCTTGCACCCATTTTAAAACGGAACAAAAACACTGCTTTGTGTGATTTTCCGTTCTGACACAAAATGATTAAAATATACTGGAGATCTAAAAAATATTTAGCTCTAACTTTTCTTGGCCTGTTCATAAATGAAACACAAAGTTCACAAAGTGAAGTTATCGTTCAAGGACAAATATAGCTGAGAATTTGATTGTAAGGACATGGTGGAAATGTCATGATTGTAGCAGTGCATTGAATGGGCAGTTGGATACTCTCTTGGGGGCACTGTTGTTCAACCTTTAGTCCTGTTGAGACATTTTAATTTTGATTCCAATGTCTTCTTCCCTTTACCTTTGCTCCTTCCAGTCTTAAATACATTGTTAAATAATCCAAAGAATGAATTGTTTTAAACATGGACACTTGTCAGTCTCTATTACAGCATAAGCTAAATAGGGTGCTAGTACAATTCTGGGATATGCACTTTCCTTTTTGTCACCTGACTCTTTCTGACTACAAACATGGCCACTGCATCTCTCTCTCATGACCTTCATGTCTCTATTAATCTCAGTGTCGCCAGCCCAGATGCCCCATGGTGAGAAGTCTGGTGAGAAGTCTGCTGGCGGCTAGTTTCAGATAGCAGTTGGTAGCTCGACTTGAGCACTGTTAAGCCTTCATCATCAGATCCAATAAGGAATAACACGTGCTTGTTCTCAGCCAGCAGCCTTGCCTTGCCTTGCCTCAAAATTCTGAAATTGTTTGGCACCAGAAGAAAACAGAATGGGCGCCAAACATAAAACTCTCCCTCTGTTAAGAGAGTTAAACTAGGAAGCTAGGATAACTTCAAATCCAGTGTTGGGTATATATATATATATATATATACATACACTACCAGTCAAAAGTTTGGACACACCTTCTAATTCAATGTTTTTTGTTTAGTGTCTTATTTTCTACATTCTAGAACAATACTGGAGAGTTCAAAACTATGAAATAACACACATGGATTTATGTAATCCACATGTACTGTAACGACAACAAAAAACAGTCAGTTGTTATTTTAAGACACGAAGGTCAGGTGTTCTGGAATAGTTCTTGCAAGAACAGTATGGTCAAGTGCATTTGCAAAACCCATCAAGCACCATGATGAAACTGGCTCACATGAAGACCATCCCAGGAAAGCAGGACCAGAACTTACCTCTGCTGCAGAGGAGAAGTTCATTTAGAGTGACCAGCCTCAGAAATCACCAATTAACAGCACCTCAGATTAGAGCCGTTATGAAGGCTTTACAGAGCATCATTAGCAGACATATCTCAATATCAACTGTTCAAAGGACATTATTGTGGATTTCGGCCGCCTTCAGCATTGTTTTACAATGTAGAAAGAAAGAAACATCAGGAAAGACCATGGAATTAGAAGGTGTGTCCAAACTTTTGACTAGTAGTGTATATATATATATATATATATACACATATACACATATACATATATATCGTTTTGTTACAGAAATGTTACTATAGAAAGATCTTACTAAAGAAACAATGAATGAACACATTGATATAATTTTATGGTTTGGATTGCAGCCAGAACTACTATCAGAGCTGCTGTTACAGAAAATGTAACAATACCTTCTCAGCAATCAGAGTTGAGGATTTAACAGTGATAGAATATAAGGAATGGCCGACTAGCTTGTTGTATTTACATAAAAAGTTGTGCTTGCTGATGAATGGAATGCGTAATGTTAATGAATTACTTTCCACATTCAGCTTTTGGGAAAAGTACAAACTGAATCTTTGATTTCCGAAGGATTTGACAGGATTTGAACACTTTCACAGGGTTTCAGCTTATCATATTTACAAGGCAGCAGAGTTTGTTGCTAATTCCTTGTGTGATGTGTGATGTATTGCAGCATCGATTGCATGTTTGTGATGACTTGTGGACAAATATCTACTGGCTCCAGTTTTCTCACAGCGCTCTGAGGAACGAGGAATATTTGAGTGTGTCTCCTTTTTTTGTTTAAATTTTCGCAGGGCCACCCAGCACTCCAGTGTTTACTGGCACGCTGGCTTTTTCGACGATAACTTGAAATCAGCGTCCACAAAAGCCTTTCATCCTCCTTGTATCTTTCTGTGTATTCTAAATACTGTCAAGAGACAAGACTCACACACATACACACAACCAAGCAAACGGCTGCCATGGTTAGAAAGAATAGGTCGTTTTCCTTGACAGACCACAGTGTTGTTTAAAAGGCTTTTCATAGTCTGAGGCATGTCATTTTGTATAAGGGGGACAAGAAGAGACAGGCCAGCTCTCTCTCCGAAAGAAAATTTTAATTGATTTGTGGGAGTCGTAAATTTAGCAGAGACAGCTCTTTTTTTCCGGCATTTAGAGAAGGTTAAAATTTTTTACAGCTGTGGGCTAAAGCGCCGTAACTTCATGTACCAAAATCAAGCCTCCATTCTCCAAAGCAAACATGCTCCAACGCCCGAACAATTAGCGTGATGAATAGGAAACGGTGATAAATGGTCAGCGGCTAGTTGTTGTATTTCAACACAGCCTCACAGGCACTCTCTATTTTGCTAGCAGTACTAGATGTAGCATATGTAATCTCTTCAAATGAATGGTGCATTTCCCATCATTGGGCTTTCTCTAAGTCTCTTGGGAAAATCAAATTTGAGGTTTAAACTGAGTTTCCCCTTGCAAAGAGGGCAATAATGTTTTCTCAACAAATGCCAGCCCTTTTTCTGCCTAAACCTTGGTGGAGAGGGATCGTGAACTGTGAACTAACCTCCCGTTAATGCTTAACGTTCTCAGAGTTTATGCTTTGCTGTTGACTGACTGTGAGAATACGTTTTCCTCTTGCAGTGTTAAAATTTGAAAAGCTCACAGTATCATCACTTATTAAAATATATCATGGTATCATGATATGTAAACCACAATCCAGTGGTTAATTGACCACAAGCTGGTGGTAATCATATAGGAAAATTAAAAAAATATTTTTTCTTCAGAAGGACACATCTTTGTACACATAAAAAGGGAAATTGAAAGATATAATTGTTTCTGTGACCCCTTTTTTGTCATTATAAAAAGAGAGTGTCTGTGAATGATAAATATTATTGGCTACTATATAGCTAAAGGAATGTGGACCCCTGACCAATCACCCTCATATGTGTTATCCTATTCCAGATTTAGTTCCTCTTTGCCGTTATAATAACCTCTACTCTTATGGAACGGATGTCCACAAAATTTTGGAGCATGGCTATGTGCATTTTCCCATTTATCAACAAGAGTATTTGTGAAGTCGGTCACTCATGTCAGCTGAGAAGGCCTGATGTGCAATAAGCATTCTAGTTCATCCCAGTGTGGTTGAGGTCAGGTCAAGCCTCTCAAATTTACTTGCAATCTTGCAAAAGCATGTCTTCATAGAACATGTTTTGTGCACAGGGGTATTGTCATGCTGTAAGGGGTTTAGACTCCAGTTCCAGTGAAGGTGAAATTGTAATGTTATAGAATCCAGAGACATTTTAGATAATTGTGTACTCCCAAAACTTTTTTGGCAACAGTTTGAAAGAACCGCATATTTGTGTGATTGTCAGATGTCAACAGACTTTTTATTAATTAAACTGTATCACTCACAAAGATGAGTCTAAGATAATACAGATAAACATTACAGAATGATGTAGGTGTAGAGTCACAATACTGCATCAACACAAGGGTTTTTCAGGTGTCTCCATCAGAATAGTGTTACTTTCAACACTTCCTTTAAGACTTATGCTCCCTGCCAATGCCCCTTCACCCCTTCTAAAATAAACTCATTACAGTCTTACGGCTGTGAAATCGATCTATTTATATCAGCAGTTTACTGCTGCAAGTAAATATCTAGGTGAGTCCTTTCTCTTTAGGAAACTCCTTTAGTAAACAGATTGTCAGTTCATTGTGTAGTGAACAATTGACACTTGCCGGGGGGAAGGGGATGCCGTGGTAGCGGCTCTGAGGTAATGTGATATAAATAGATTATAAATAGAGTTCACATTCTGCCAGTGATGTTAGTAGTGCTGACCTGTACCTTTGTGGTCATAACAGATTTATATCAAGTCATTCTGGATTGGTAGGGCTTTTTGGAATCATGAATGGGGATGTTTTGTTTTACAGCCTTATCGGACAAGCCATTTCCAATCTCAAAATCTGTGTGCAAGTGTGTGTGCATCTGTATGTGTGGGGCAGGCCCACTAACTCCACAGCATTCACACCTTCACTGGTCACAGCCACTTTATGAGTCTCCTGCTGTTTACAGCTTTCTGCAGCGTTGGCTGTCATTATTCAGGAGTAATTACTTTCAAAAACACCTCCGGGCAGTGCAATGGGAGTCGGACACTTGTTGTAAAAGCTTGAATTAGGATGTGTGTATGTATGTGTGTGTGGTTTGGGGGTGGGGGGGGCTATGGGTTCAGGGGAGCTGATGGGGGTGGGGGGTGGGGGGGGGGCGGTTGTGTGGTGGGTAGCCCTAACCAAAGTCTTAATTTGTCAATGACTAATACAGCTGGTCAGCTTGTGCATGCACCCTTTGATGTGACTCGGCAAACATAGCAGAAGGAGAAGTCCTAGTGTCCGGCGAACGCTTATCTTACCCAAAGTGCGCTGCATGTCTGATAAGGGGTTCTAACAGACGGCTGGGCCCCGTGGCGTTATCTAAGGGCCGTCGGCATGTTGACCTCCCTAAGAAACCAGCCTTCAGAGAACCCTGCGCTCCAAAATGCACCTTTAAGGTCGCATCTTCCAGTCAGATGATTTGGATTTTGAATGGAATCTGGTGTAAGATGTTAAACTTTCATAATGTTTTAGTAATAGTTATAAAATTATCTACTAAATGTAGAAAAAAAAATAACCACCAAAAAATAATGTTATCAATAAGGTGTAACTGAAAAGGAATTTAGATTAATACACTAAAAGAACATTTTTGTTTTTCAGTTTCACTAAAAAAAAATCACATTGTAGCCATTTAAAAATGGCATATCACGTACTGCAAAGATATTTGTGTACATTTTTACAAATCATCTACAAAGATGGATGCTGGCTAAATTTTGTCATAGCATATTGCAAGTTTAAAGTTATAATTGCTATAGGAAAAAATACTCTAATAGGAAAAAAACAACAACAAGGTGGTGTGATGCTTACGACCCCAAATTTTTTCTGGGTTTTGTGTTTTCCTGCTTGTGCCACAGCAATTTACCCATGCTAACAATATTAAAAAATTCCACGTCATATGGTTCAACTGTTTGTGATTGCATTCTTTGCGGATTTATGGAATATTAAATAAGTGTGGTATAAGTTATTTTCTCTTATATAAACCTTTCTTTGAAGCTTTTCTTCATTCTTTCTCTTGAACTTCTGATTGATACAAAAAATGAACGAGGAGACTAATTGTAAAAGATGTTATAAATCTCTCCTCTCAGAAAACTTTATAATAGCAACAGTTCATTATTTATGTGCTGTATCTATCATTCCAGCCTTTGTGTAAGTTGTTACTATAGTGCTGAAGACATTTTATATTTTATATAGTCAATTATATTGGCTTCTGTCAGAGCTGCTGTTAGAGAAAATAATCAACAGCTCCTTCTTAATCAGAAATGAGGATTGTTGCACAAATGGCATTTCATGTCATCCTCTTGGAAAATGTTGTGAGGCACCAAAAACTTTTTTTTTTTTTTTAATAATTTTTTTTATTATTTACCAGTGTATTGAGTTGAGCCAGAGTAATTTTTGTCCATACAGATTAAATCCTCTAGAATTTGAATGACTCAGCCATTTAAGTGGCCGAGAGCGCTAATGAATACCATGTTTAAATATTACAACAAAACAAATGTTTGTCTGGCAACTTGCTTCAAAACAGGAAACAAACGTGGAAATGCAGGATTTTTTTAATGACCACTACTTGGTTTTATCTTTAATGGCATGGGCTTCAAGCTGAGATGTTGCCATATGTCTGGGATTAGTGCTTCATGACTTAAATTAATGACTGTGACTCATATTAGTAAGCCACTAATTTAGAATAGCATTGTGGCTCCTTGATGTAAATTACCATGGAATAACTTACGGATCTTTGTGCTACAAAAAAAAAAAAAAAGACTTTTCACTGTCATGCAAAATCTGTATTGAAGATCCTTCTTTCAGCAAATTTACAATGTGAAGCATGGCTGGAGATTTACCCGAAGCAGGCCAATGTAACTGTTATGGTCGAAACACAATTCGCAAAGAATGTGAGGGCCTGAAAACATTCCCCACTACCATAACCAATTATCCTGTCAATCCATGAGCAAAGTTTGGAATAAAGAGCCAGTTCTTGAGTCTCCCCTCAACCAAATTGTCTTAGTGGAGGCCCCATTATTCTGAAAAATAAGGCCAAGGAAAAGTGACAAGTAGCGGCTTTTATTTTATGGGGCAGAGGAGTCCCTCCCGACCCTGCACCATCTCTCCTTTTGTCTCCACTGCATGGCTGGAATATCTGGACAGATTTTATCAGTCGTGTTTTGTTGCAGGAGGAGGCAGTCTGTCTCCTGTACAGCCGCTCTAGACGACCAAATTACCCAGCATACTGGCCTTTCGGCACCTCTGCATCTCTGACTAACTCTGGATAAGTCACTTTTATGTTGTGCAAAGCTTCTAAAGACCAAAACAAATGATCCTGAATTAAAAGATCAGGTGCTACGTAAGCCTGACTAACTCCTATCTCGTCTTAAAGCTCTATTCATTTTAAGATGTTTTTCTCAGGTGAAAGACGGCATGTTTGTAGACTGTAAAAAAACGCAAACCATGGCTCATGTTATTAAAATTACATCGACTAACTCAGTAATGTTTGTGGCCTGTGGTCAAGTGTTGAAATATCTGTGAATTTAACATTTCAACTATTGAAATCTCAGGCTTATTTCCATACAATAATACTGTGGCTTTTTATTGGTACCACAAGGCATATTTAATAAAATTCTTAATTGAGTGTTCAAGGTTTGGATTAAACACTTTCAATTAGAGTGTCCAATAATAATGCAGTAATATGCATTATAATAAAACAAACATCCTCCCACCCAAACATTACATTTAAAAAAAATGTGTCTGGATGCATCCCAGTATCTGGGATATCATTTAAAATGCTTGACAGCAGTGGGTGGAGATAGTGCAAGAATATTTTATAAAATAATTTTTTTTTTTATTCTTCATTGGCCTTTAAAAGGTGGGGTTTTTTTTTCATATTTTAAAGGAGGTGCCACTTTTTCTATATCAGTTTAGGAGTGTTAATAGTATCTTATCACAGTATTTTACCACATCAGTATATCTTCACATCCCTAAATGACAGAATGTTTTATCATTGTCGAGAAGCTAAAACGTGCAAGCCATGAACCTGCCACAGTGAAGGCAGCATCCGATCACAAACTCACCCGCAGCACCTGGCAATGTTCTTACCCAAGCTCATCCCCTTGTTCCCTGACCACATATTAATTACTAACCGGGTCTGGTGATATCATGGAGCTGGAACGCTTTCTCAGTTCCCGTTGCACTGGACATGCTGTAAATCAGCCCGACTTTTCAAAGAAAGGCATGAAGGTCCACCTGTCAGCGGGGCTAAACACACACAGGCTTGGGAAAGAACACAATGAACTACTAGCAGTGGTAAAATATCATGCTTTGAGGATGCAATATTGTACTGTATTATAACCGTCAGTAGTCATATGAGGCTGCTTTTAAAGTTTGATGTTTTTAAAGTGTTTGTTAAAAAACACTAAACCTCATATGACTGTGTTTCCACACAGTGGAATTTTTTTTTTTTTTTTTTCATTTTTGGAAACGTGGGTGCAAAATCAAACCTGTTGTTCCAGGGTGTGTTATTTTTTTCACACACTAAAAATAAACAAGGGGTTGAAACGCTCCAGTTAATAGTAACAAACAAACAATAGAATATATAAAGTACAATATTTTGCCTGTATTTTTGCTGCTTTAAGGATGTGCCTAAATAATAATCTCTACTCAGTAGGATGTATCTTATTTAAAATATTATATTATGCACATCATGGCTATTGGATTAAATTAGACAAAAATAACAACAACGACAATACTACTACTACTATTAATAATAATAATTAATTTTATTTTTTTGTAAACAACTTTAAGAGCTCTTATTTCATGTATATGTTATACATTTATATAATATGCATTATTCCTATTATTTTTTTATATTTATTTTGTTTGTATTACTATAGACATTATACTGTTCCAAACTGCAAAACAGCAATTTTTTAAAATAAAATTTCTTTTATTAGTCTCCAAGATCCATATAAGGAATTCGACTAGGCAGATTATCAACACGTGACAAAAAGATTTACACACTAACAAAGGAGGAATAAAATCGCTTAAATGTTAAATATGTGATTAATGTAATAGTATCTTCGACGTTTGCAGCAGGTGAAAAATAAAATACCGATTAAACTGAATGCATTGATTAAAGAGCAAATTTGAGCAGCTATATTCACTATGCATATGTCATCAGAGGAATAAAATCAGTATATACAGCAAAACACTTGATCCAAACATCCAAACAAGTACGTGTCATAAGCTGTGACCGATTGCCTTTTAGATGCAGCCTTTTCCAGCTAAGTTTGATTAAAGTGTGGAGCAGATGAGTCAGTCATTCCTCAGTGTGGCCTAAGAGGGGAGCTGGAAGCTCATTAAGTGAGTCAAGTATGAGCAGCTGAATGGCTTCTGTTACACACAACCTAAACTTGGCATGACAATCCTCTCTTACAGTGCTGTCAGTAATGCGTAGCTTATTCAGTTTTTGCTTGTTTAATTGTAATCAAGAATGTAGTATTGACGTGGTATGATTTAAAAAAAAATTTTTTTGTTTCTTTTTTTTGTACATAGAAATGTTCTCTCATTTCGCATGTCGTTATCGGAAATGTGTAAATTGGTCTCTAATAATTATAGAAAAAAAGAAATTATCTGGTGTTTTGTTATAAAAGACTATTAACAAACAATATTTTTTATTTCCTTTCATCTTCACACTTACCCCCCCCCCCAAAAAAAAACAGTTGGGTTGGGAAATATAGCATAAAAACAGTTATTATTTGAGCTTTTCTTAATCAAAAGTCTTAATGTATGGTAAGTAATGTAAATGCTACTAACTCTGACATGTATACAACTACAACGTTTTGTTTTTTTTTTAATCATGAGATCTAGCTCAACACATACGGATAGACTGCCCTCTGCATCTGCACCAGTTCATCATTTTTGGTATCAGAATCAAAACATCCACGACTCTAAATGTTCCATACGTCAGATTAATGGTCAAGCTTATTATTTCTAATCTTTAGAAATCCTTGACATGGAAGTGCTCTTTTTCCTCCCTTAGCACTTCAGTTGGATACAGAGGGAAGCGATTTCCGGGGATAACTTGAATAAACAGATCAGTTTTACAGAACATGTGGTTTTAGCGCAATCACGTTTAAGTAAAGTCAGCTTACTCCATCAGAGATTTGTGTGCGGAGGGAAAATAGTTCTGGCTATCAGAAATACTTGAGACTTTTTTTTTTTTTTAAACGTAGTGGTGTAGAATGGGGTTCGGTTTTTATTGTGCTTCGTTAATGTGCTCCATGTCTCTGGCGAGTGGAGATGCTCATCTCAGTGAGTTATGTAAATATAAGTTGCTTGCTCCCACCATTTGAAGTCTTTCTTTGGATAAACGGAGCCAATTTCTTTATCTGGGACGTGTTTAAACAGCTGTTTGTCTTAGAAAGGGACATCCTAGAGAGTCTCTCCTCCTTCTCCTGCTCTTCTTCTTCTTCTTCTTCTTCTTCTTCTCCTTCTTCTTCTCCTTTTTCTTCTACTTCTTCTTTAGCAATGTCTTTTCAGACTGATTACAGGAGGTTGCAGATTCACATCTGACCTTCCTGCTGCTAAGTGTTTGTTCAGTTTAGTTACCAGCTGCTTTGATCTTATACAGAAAACTGTACAATGTTAACCTGGTGTTATGGCTGTATTGTTTTTTTGTGTGCTGAAGTCAGTAGTGATTTAGTTCTTGTCATTAAAACTAATCAGAGGAAGTCATTTCAGTGTCCGACACTGATCCTTATCAAATCATTTGATCAGTGACACACTCTGCTTGCACTGTGATATTAATATCACAAGGCCATACTGTCTAGTGATGGTTGAAAATTAGCATATTTTACATCAAATGCTTAAGATACTAAAAGCAGTCCTGGTCCGAGCCACATCCTGAAGCTTATTGTTCGTATCACTTTTTGGTATTATGCACATAGACATACAGAATGCAGCACTGAAAGGATTTAATGTCCAGTTTAAGGGGTCCTCCATAGCCATGTAGGGATCAGTCATCAAAGTGATGTAACTATCATCAGCATCATAATATGAGGTTTCACCGTGTGGTATAAAGATGCAGGATTAAATATTATCCAGAATACAGTGTACACTATCTTTTCTTTTAGACAGAGATTTGGACATTATGTTTATCTAAGCTTCATCTCTTTTTTTTTTTTTTTCAGCGAGAGGGAGCCATACATGAACAATAAAATATTCTCGTAGGAGGTAGCAATGTTCAAACTCCAAAAAGGGAATAAAAGAGTGAGCATACAGCATGTGTCATTGGCTATCACTTGAATCCTTGAAAATTATTAGAAATCTGTAGTTCAATCTGTTATCATTTTTATCTCTAATAATTTAATGTAAGCACTGATTATAGCTTGTGAAAGGGACCAAACAGGCTAAAATTGAGCAACTAGTTGCTTAGCCAAACCTGAATGCTAGCTAGTTACCTTTATATTTACCTTTATATTTTTATCATTAATATTTGTTATTTATTTATATATATATATATATATATATATATATATATATATATATATATATATATATATATATATATATATATATATATATATATATATAAGCTCACGTGTAACTTGAATCACAGCAGCAGGGAAAGGGTTAAGGGTCACTAGGAGAGGAGGATGCTATATTCATTAAGATTTCCCCTTCCTCGTCTCCACCTCTCGAGCCATCTGAAGCACCATTATGGCTTTTCAGGCTGCTTCCCGCGTAGATTCCTTTCTCCCTGCACACAAAAGCTGCCTGCTCAGCTAGATGGGCAGGGAGGAGAGCTTTTTCTGACATGAAGTGCCCTCAGAGGCTTGAGTTGTGAGTGTACGTATGCGTGTGTATGTGTGTGTGCATTTCCATTACTGAAAGGAACAAGTTGTGTTGTGTGATTAATGACCAAGTAAGGCTTGCACACTAATGATGAACCTGAGCATAGTAAGCTACTGATCTAATGTCTCTGTCAGTCTCTCGCTTATCGTTGGTTTTTCTTGTTTATCATCTCTCTCTCTCTCTCTCTCTGTCTTACTCATTCTTTGCTTGTGGACGCATCTTCCAAAATATGTTCACTATCAACTTCACTACTTGGCACAGTACATTATTACATTATTGTATTCAAATTTTCCAAAAACACCTTTAAAAAAAAAATGGTTAGCATGCAGCAATGTTACATTTCGTATATCACCAGTCCATACAAAAACTGTGTGTGCTGACAAGTTCCTGGCTTTTCTGAAGTGCTTAATGTAAATTTCATTCCACAACCCCTTTGTCTACTCTTCTACTTTTTCCACTGTGGTGAAAAGTAATCAATTATTTATATTCATCCTGAAGAGAAATGGATTAATTATGGTGCTATTATTCAGCATTGACAGGATCCATTGTTGTATCCAGTGCTAATAGAATTTAGCATCCGAAGTTGCAGGCCCTCACAGGTCCATTTAATCAAGTAGTTTAAGCTCATGCATGGTGTGGGAAAATGATTTCTCCTCTGTAACCTGTAAAAAGTGCGTATTTATCATTAGAAACGAGACAGATCCTGAAGCACCTCCGCAGAGAGATGCTCTTCTTTTCAGAGCCAAGTCTGTGTGTGTATGTGTGTGCGTGAGTGTGGTGTGTTTGTGTGAGTGCACGTGCATGCCTGTGTCTGGATGTTTGTGTCTATTCACGGCCCCCCATCCAGACCGTCCTCCCTCTTTAGTGATAACTCTGTTCTGGCCACTCGGATGTTTAACCATCGCAACTCTGACATGCTTACTTCCTGCTCACACTTCGGGGCCCATGTGTATCAGGTCCAAGTTCTCCCCAGCCATCGGAGAAACACGCCAGAATGCCTGCTGGATCTCGTCCTAGGCGTTCGACAGGGCCTGAGGCCAGCACATCTGGAGGGGATGCTCTCACATCTGGAGGTGTAGCCCTGATCTTTTGGCCTCCCTGTCCGTCCTACCCATCTGCTTCTTTTGAAGCTGCTCGTCACTATTGGTGCTAAAAAGTGCTCAGTACTGGGGTTATGACTCAATGCTGCCTCTCTGGGGCCTAGTGATATGTCTGGAAACATTGTGACACTCCTGTGACTCACCTGCTTTGAATGACTCTAAGATTTTTATTTCTAGTATGACAAAATATTAGCAAACAAACCAGTGTGCAGAATTTTAAAGTAAAATATTTTTCTTCTTTATTATTTAAAAAAAAAAATAGAAATGAAAATTTTTAAAGCGGAGTTTGAAACAGACAGGAGCCAAATTACAAATGCTAGTCTAACCCCAGCTGTTTTGTTTTATTTTTTCCATGTAGTAAGTCGTCAATGTAACTAGGCTAATTAATGTTCTTTTTCTAACCAGTTCATGTTAATCTGCCAACATGTTGGTGTAAATGTCAATACACACGTAACTTGTTAATATCTGTAGATGGAATTGAAACAATGCTTTACGTTTAGTCATAAATATGCTGAATTATATTGAGATCTGTAATGCAAAAATATCATTCAACAGCCAATAAAATTGCCCATAAATGTTGCAGAACACATTTTGGTGGAAAAAGGCATACCAGGACACTTCTAAGCATTGTGACACATGCAACAGTAATTGAGAAACATTGGCTTTTCTGGTCAGTCCCTCTGACCTTGCAGATGTTCACAGATTGCTATAATATAGGAAACAATTGGCTTTTTATTCCACAGCCATTGTGTCGTGGAGCGGCATGTAAAGTAAGGAAATCATTTTAAGAGCTATTATGGCAAGAGAGAAAAGAGCCAAAACATTCAGCAGGTTTACATTTGCTCGTTTATTTGTCCTGACCATCGTGGCCTGTAAATACATGTCGAAATACTGAGGACACAATGCTCATGTGCAAGCAGAGCTCATTGTTTATAACTGATGCTCTGTGCGTATAAAGCTCACTATTCTTCAAAGGGGAGGCGACAGTCACGAAGCATAAACAGTTTATGATTATAGCACTATCTTTGTTAGTGCAGGATAAATACAGGAAAAGAGTCACTGAACACTTCCTCCCAAGGACATGTGCACATCTCTGCTATCTTTTTTGTCCATCCTTATTCTCTTACTATTCTCTCAGCGAGACCATTTCTTTCTTTTCATCTGTTTTAACCAAAGTTTTTTCCAAAGTCTTTCACATCCCAGAAAGCAAGTTGCATCTCCTGAAATGGTTCTTTCTCCATGTATAGGCCTCCAAAATCTAACAGCATTTCCAAATGCTGGCTCTGATTCATGAGTGGCATTTCACAAATTATGAATGGCTATGTCAAAAGTTCAAAAGTTCCCTGTGTGTAATGGTGGTGAATTTGGATGTGGAGGATGTTGTGGCGTCATGCAGAGCTCAAGGACAAACCCTAGTCTCCTGTACTCTTCCAAACCACTGGAACCTTTTTGTTTCCCTTAGTCTTTTAATAGGCTTGGTAATACTGTAAGTACTTCAGCACACTCGATTTGTAATTGAACTTTACATCTTTATGTATTCCATAAAATAGTACATTGAAACTCTATTATTCCTGGATTTCTTTCATAAGTGAGCTGATCCAAAAATAACGGGGAAACTTTGAGGAGAGAATTATTCTCACTAGCCAGATTACTGCTGGTGATTCTCTGTCCCTGGAAGAAGGTCTATATTTCCTCTGGTCAAAAGTGATCATATTCTACTATCCGTGGTTTAATATCACAGAGCCAAGTTTTATCAGTAATTTACGGACTAAATGAACTCTCTAAAATGGTTGTTATTTGACCCTCACCATGTAGCACTGGCAATCTCATCTTATTCAGTTTACAGTCAGCCTAGTTTCTAGTTTCTGGTAGTTTTATGGCATCCTGCTGTGTCTATGTGAAATCTCCCAGCTATCTTTTTTCAGCTGGCTAGCGAGGGAGTTTATTATTTAAAGAGGATTCTCCTCCACATCAAGGATCCTTCAGACTTCCTATCAGGCCCATATCTGCTGAGCTTTGATTCGAGAAAGAAATTTTTGGAAGAAATTGGGAGAGAAGAGGAAGCAGCACATTGCACCCCTCCACATCCTGTCTCTGAGTGCTTGATTAGTATCTCCAGCTGGTGGAGGCTAAGCTAGCCCCAGTGCCTGAATCCTAATAGGCAGCATTTCCTATAGAATATTCCTGAAACAGCCCCAAACACTAAACTAATCTTGGTTTAATCTTGCGCCACTGATAATTGTGCCACAGGTAAATATTCATCCAAAGTCCCAATGCAAGCGAAGCAAGTGCTGGGTTCTCCTAGCAGCTTCTCTGCTGTTAAGCTCACAAGTGCAAATGTCCATCTCTCTCTGGCCAACATTAATAAACACTTCACTCGTTTTGGGCGCTTGCAGTCCCATTCACAATGCGAGTTGGTTAGCATGTGGCAGACAGAGTTGGGGTTTAAATGCACTAAAAACACTAAACAGTGTGTGTGTGAGGGTTTGGTAGCGTGACAAGCTTAGCATCATGGTAACCCACCAGGCTACAAACCAACTGAGTTCATCTGCCAAATGGCTGCACTAGTGGCTAGGCTGCACTCTACTGAAAGGCAGAAGTTATGAATGATACAACTTAAAGTAAATTGTGACTTTGCTGCAGTGCCCTAATAAAAGACATTTGTAGCAAACAGCATTTGAAATTAATAAAATTTTTGATGAAGTAAAAACATTTGGTTGGTAATGCTTTGTTCCTTTGCATGTTGGTAGTGTATTATCACTTGCTGTTAATTTGGGTGGGAATATAAAAAATGTGAACAGTTAAACACGTTCATGTGGGAGTACACTTTCAATGTTGTGTAAAGTGTTTGATTCTCAATGGTTCAGAATGTTGTTTGGAGCATTCATTTCTCACTCTGGCAAGCAGCCTAAAGTCATAGTGCATTTGAAACTTCAAATTCACTTTCATGGCTGAATTGTGAAAAGTGTCTCCCGCTTTTACTCTTTTCTTTTTTCTCTAGATTGTGACATGAACTGCTACCGTTTTGTGATCATTTCCATATGCACTCTCATCAAGGTCTGCCAAGGTGGAGGACTACAAAATATGAGCATCTTCTCCACAGGATTTGAGGGAAAGGACCTTATCAGATTGAAGAACAAAACCATCAGTGTTTATGGCAAAATATTTATCTTCTACAGTAAGCAAACAGAAGTACATTATGGAGGTATACGGTAGGTGAATAGAGTAGCCTAACATTGTTCTCTCCAATTTGGTTTAGTCAATGAGGTCTCTGTCACTTCTAATGAAATTTAGCCTGCACTCCCCTTGTCTGATATTGAATTAACTCAGCGCACAAATGAAGCCAATTAGCCTGGCTTAGCCATGATATAATTCAATGAGTCATTTTTGAGAACACAGACTGAACCCTGAGCGGCTGAGGCCTGTTTTCCTCCTGAAAGGCCTGATAAGTAAGGAATCGGGAGTAGCCTAAGTGTGCACTTTCGCAAGAGATGCTTACCATCGGGTTAAAAGTGTAATTAGCCTAGCCTAGCCCACGGGCTTGAGCAATGCATTTTCCGCCCCGTGCTGCTTCAGCAGCTAATGGGTAAGAGATTTCTCTCAATTAGCGATAATGGGTCTCTATGTGTCAAGTCTCTGGAGGTTCGTAATATAACAGAAGGCAGCTGCATACGCCGAGTAAACATGGTAACAAGAGTGAGCGTGTAAACATTCGACTGTGGCATCATTTGCAACCAATTACAGTGCGAAAAGAAATACTGATGTTCTTTTATAGACTGTACTGTATTAATACATATGTTGTGTAGGTGTGCTTAGTCACATGCAGCAACCTTAAGCTTTTCGACTAGCATTGCGCTTTGATTAATCTGTCCTTTTGCCTGAACTTTAGATGCTCTATAATAATTTATTCTAATAAAAACCTCTATTTATATACTTAGCTGGTTAGTTAGTTAGTTAGTTAGTTAGTTAGTTAGTTAGTTAGTTAGTTAGTTAGTTAGTTAGTTAGTTAGTGGATTGTGATCTGGAGAAATTTAAAAAGCCAAATTCTTTCTTTAATGAAAAGATACATAAATAGTCATTTGACATCAAATACAGGAGGTAGGAGCTGCTCCTAAGTGTCTGCTGAAGTGAGCAAACAATATCACGTCGACTGTGGCCTTATTGTTATAGAGAAATGTGAGAGAGTGGAAAAAAAAAAAAAAAAAACACCCAGAAACTTGATATCTGCTGAGATCAGTAATGAGAAGCTGTTATTAAGGTGGTTAATGGTAGGGTTAAAGGAATAGTTCAAAATGAGTTTTAAAGACAGATCATCCACTCACATGAGAAATCAAAGCTTGATAGGCGATTATAAAAGGGTGTTCAAAAGCAAAAATCTCTTTGCCGTTGAACTTTCAGGGGGTTTCAGATTAAAAGTAGTTTGCTCCAGTCAGTGATATTTTAAGGCTAAATCTTTGCCTTGGATAATAATTGCATTCTGTATTTTGGCCAAATGTATTGCATCAGTGATGTGCTCTTAGCTACTGTAACTATAACACTGTTGTGGCCATGATGGAAGTCTTGGGAACTGCTCACAAAATACAGTACATGAACAGCCTCGTCCCCGCCTTGTGCATTTGATTATCTTTTAAGTGGGTTTTGTATTATTGCATTACAGCTAAAACCATTTTTCAGCATTCTCCCCAACTGCAGTGTTCAAACACTACACAATAGTTTGTGACCTCGTTGCTGGTCTGTTTGTTGCCTGAATGCTTCACTGAAAGTTCCCATGCTTTCCTTGGTTGTTATTTGTTGTCTCCATGCCATCATTCTATTGTTTGTGTTTTATAACTAATACTTTTGATTGAATACGATAGCAATGTGAGTGAATGGTAATGCTAAAAAAAAAACCACACCCACCGATTCACATTATTCAGGCATAACACAGGGTGTGTCCTGTTTGATGTCATGCCATGGATATATTTGCGTGATATTGTGTATTGGCAGTACAAGTGAGAACTGAATTGTGCCATTTGTGTATCGATTTAGACAAAGGATAACTATCTGAAAGGTTTTCTGTGGCACAATTTGCTATAACACAATCTGCAAAGAGGACAGATAAAACTAATCCAGATTTGACAAAGCAAAAAAATCACACACAAAAAAATGCATATGTACTCTATAAAAAATGCGGATGGCCGTATGCATTACCAATGCAGAGTGATTATTTCCGTTTAACTAGTGCCCTTGAGAATTTTATTCATTTTGCACCACTGTGACTTTCTAATGCCAATGCTTCATTTATGAAAGCACGGCTTCATATTTTTATTTTCTTGTTATAACTTAGGCTGTATGAGATTCCACATTCCTTTCAAAAATGCTAATTCTGGTGATAAACCACACCATATCATCAACTTTTTGGTCTTTATTAATCACAGAGCTTATTTCTACATTCAGATATATTCGTTTCTTTGGAATCAACAGCCTTTGTTAAAGTCTCTATATTTCTTTTCCATGACTGGTGTCATTTTCTAAATGTACACATTCAATTTCATCTTGTCGTCATGGTAAATTTGCACAATTTCATCCTGATACGACGCGCCTTACTTTTATTCAGGCTCCTGCTTATGTCATACAGGCAGCTGCTATATCATTGCTAAATCTGATTACAGATATTGAATAAAAAGCCTCTTTTTTTGCCCATCTTTTGTTTATCCCCGTACAAAAGCAGCCACACAAAAGGCCAAATTTTTAGCTCTTTGTTTTCTAAGACAGTGCCAGTAATTACAACCTCCATGTCTTGCCTGGCTGAGATACAGTACGAGTCCTGAATGAACAGACAAAACAAAAAGGGCGTGATTGTATAACTCTTCGAGTGTGTGGTCCTTGTTTAAGGAGTGTGGGTGTTTTTTTTTTTTTCCCCTTTATTTTTCTTGACATATTGCTTTCAAGGCTTTTGCCACAGTGCAAGGGTTTCTTTGCTGAGGTTTATGGGCCTGTGAAACACAGTGTTCTTTAAAAGTCTGAGTAATGTAGGAGATGAGGCTGGCTATTGAGCAGCCCAGTGTGTGTGTGTGTGTGTCTTATCAGTAAGAGTGCGGTTGCTCATCAGTCAGAGTTCCGACCAGTACGGCGCCTTCCCTTATCACATCCCATCACACTGTCATACCTTCAGCAGAGCCCATGCCAACATTGCTGGTCTTTCTCTCACACATACTTTTTCTTGCCTTCTCACTTACTTATGTACTTTTTTTTTTTTTTTTTTTTTTTGAGATAGGAGATAGGAGAGATGACGAGATTTCGTTGTTCAGAGTCAGTCACGTTGTCTCATCCTGATTTGATTTAGACACGTGCTATAGGGGTGCTACAGTACAGCATGCAGTGTATAACTCTCTCCTTTTATCCAGAGCAATCACAGTTCTGGATATCATATATGAAATTTGACTACCCATGAAATGGATAAAGCTGTCATCTGTGTTTCTTTATTTGTGTGTGTGTGTGTGTAGTTACAATACCCCAGTGCCTGATCAGAACTGAGTTCCAGTACAGTATCTCACTTTCACCAGATCGATGAAACTCTCAGACATATGTATTGACTTTTTTGCGCTCTTGTAATGTGATAGACCTCATAAAGCAAACATTTCCTTTGGTTTTGATTCTGTGCAGTGAAGGATAGATGCACTGGCACTTAACCCTCCTGTTCTGTTCACTACATATCAATACATATCCCATTGAACAGGTTATCACTCTTTTATTTCTTTTAATTACTTGTACGTGTCTTTTCGTATTTTATTATTTCACAGCTGTCACTCTTTGTTTGAGTGGTCGAACAGACACACTAGAAGAGTGTTTTTTTTTTTTTGGAAAAAGGGGCTTTGCTGTTATTTTATTTGAAAGCCTTTTATTTTATTGTAAATTTTGTAGGTTTCTACATAGAACATTAGAACAACAAAGAAGGATATCATGAAGACCCTGAAAGGGACATGGTGATATGATTTTTTAAATGTTATTCTATAACAAAGGGATTCACTTTTACAAAGATTGGTCCTAAGCAGGACCAGTAGTTATTAGGTGAGCGTCTTGGTTCAGTTTGGAATCTAAATAAGTGTGTTAATACAAAAATAAATTGTGCAATTGGTTCTGTCTTTGTGTGTGTTGGTCCAGAAAGGTGTGTATGGCTCATTCAGTGACAGGTAGAAGTACCTGAAGGCATTATGCATTGCTTCGTAAAGGTGATTTGTTGTTACACACACTGGTCTTATTCACTCCTGTGGGAGAGCCTCTTTGCAATGAGGAACTTCATCAACACTGATAGCAGGTTAAATCTGTGACCCCTTTGGCCCCTAGATACGCTCTCTTGCTCTTCTGTTCACCCTTTATGCTCCCTTGCTTGCCACCTGGCTGTACTACCTCTCCTTGTCCTCCTTCCACCCTGCGCTATCCACGTCTTCCTCCCATGACCTGAGGGCCTTCTCCCTTGATGAAAAGGTGTGATTCACATTAACTGTCAGTGTTGACTCCCTCTGTGAAGCTCCAGGAAAGAAAGCGGGAGAGAATGACATGAAATGAGAGAGAATCTGAGAGGAACAGCAGGACTGGCTTTTCTATCTCCCATGGCTCCTTGAGACGGCTGATCGGCACGTCCCGAAGCCCAGCCGCCAAGATTTATTGCCCCGATTCGCTCTTTCTGCTTTCACTAGGCTTCTGGGAGAGGCAAAGAAAATGGTTTCAGCATATGGAATGATTCATTGGCCCGCGGCACGCATGAAACAGGACCGGAAAAGAGCCAAGAACAGCGGATAAGAGCTTAAGGCGGAGGAACTTGATGAGGATGCAGTGTTGAGATGCATTTGGCAGGCTTGATAAGGTGGAGGGTGATTAACGGAGATTAGGTCAGAAAGAAAGAGCATGTGTATAGGTGTGTGCTTTTATTTTTAGAAATATTCTGTTATGTAGGAATAGAGTTGTGTATGTGCATGACAGCATATACAGTAATATGAGTTCAAATGCGTTGTGTTTGTGTGTAGATATGTGTGTGTAACAGCTGCTGTGTGTAAGGCCATGCCTCTCTTTAACCTGTGGACCATGCATTTCAAAGTGACAGAGTATCTGTCGTCTGTACAATTCATCTCTTTCACCCCCTAATTGAGTGATTTTTATGGACCAGTTATAATGTGCATGTAACATGTATTTTATAGGCATTTTCACTCTTTCGTGTATAGAATGACTTTATGGGACTCCAATACATACCAAATCTTACCCTCTTTCAGAGAAAGTAAAAAAAAAAAAGTACACTGCATACCCAGACCTTTCAAAAATAGTTTGCATGGGGTGCTTTTTACTAAGCAATGGCTTTCCCATTCACCCATACCATCTCTTTTGATTCCATAATTTCATAAGTCCATTACGCAAGTCATAAAATACTTCATGGCATGCTGTTATAGGAAACAAATCAATGGCATTACAAGACCATTAGATACCATTATCACCCGAAGTTGATATTCTAATAACGGCACATCCACCACTTTTATCAGTGCTGCTGTTAGAAAATAATCAGGAAATAATCTGCACCTTCTGGCCAGTAAGCACCGTAGTAGAAACATAATTATTCATTAAACATTATTATAAATGTCTTTTTTATTTTCAGTTTGTCTCATGTTTAGTGTAAACTATTTCTTTATATTAAAAAATGCTGTAATTTGGACCCCAACACAATGCGAATATTTCAAATTTAGAGAAAAAAATCTACTTAAGATATTGTGTTAGGTGTTGATTGATGCATCCTGAATCAGATCATTGCCCCCACACACTTTTCCTCTAAATCTAGGCTTAAATTGATGTGTGAGTGAATGAGAGACCTGCGTCCCCTCGGGCAAGGTTTTGGGTCGTTATCCTCCGAGCATTACTTGCACAGATGGCTCTGCTGTCAAGGGAAGACGATACTAGCTCACCTGGTGTTGTAAGGGACAGAGCAAGTCTTTGTGAATTCATCCTCAGAGCAGCTTGACCCTCGGCTGTCCACGCATGAGGAGGCAAAGTCAGGTGACAACAGGGCACCAAGGAAGATAGAAAAGAAAGGGGACATAGAGGTGTGGATGTTTGCTGCTTAGTGCCTTTGTGCTATCAGCAAAGTTGTGTTTCCATATTGATTTGGTTAATGACCTCTAACTAATAACTGATGAAATAAACTTAATTCTTAGCCAGGAAACTGGACTTTAGAACCATAATGTGGCTTTTCTGAAAAATTGTCACATGCACATCACATTATGGAGCACATTTTAACCTAGTTTATTTTTTTAAATCCATCACAAGGCTTTCTCAGAACGAGCCATCTCTTTGGCCAACAGCATTGAGTCATATACAGTATGTTTCTCAAAACTTAAAGTAGGTGAACACAAGTCTATAAGGTAGAGAAGGAAATAAAATTCAAGTAGCACTGTACGCTCATGTATGAAGTAAGTACGAGATTTAAAAAAAACATTTTATAAGTGGAAAAAAACATTTCCATGAATAAATAGTTTAGTCCATTTTTCCTTTTACATTTAATATAGCATATATTCTTCCATTCAGGGTCACATCACAAAGGATAAAATAGTAAGTGTTATGAAAGCTCATTCTCTTTGCTATATTTCATTATCACACAAATTCTTCCTTCGCATTTTCAAATGAGGGTTGGCGGAATGATATGATAACTTTTTCAACATCTGGAGAAAATGTTCAACATTATTTTAGGCCTGTAACTTGCAATATGGCAAATATTTATACTCGAACTGAAAGAGTATTCCACTAAAGGTATGAAAAAGCTGTTCAGATAGAAAAGGCCATTGTTGTGTTCCAGACCACACCCTCTTCACCACACCCCTTATGGCAACTGGCGATGGGAAAGATGTGCACTTCTAAACATTTTCCAGTGGGAAGGCTTTTTATTTGCACTAATTGTAGCTGCACTGTGGCAGTGTGTAATAAGTCATTTCAAAGGTTAGAGTTGGACTAGATTTGGAATTAACATGATTTTAGCATGTTCTGTCCCAAATGTCTTTGATGGTGTAAACTTTATTTGGCAAAATCTTTAGACATCCTACTGCCATACATACTGTTAAGCCTTCCATGACATTAAGATCATCTGTTGCTGTGGGTAAATGAATATTCTGTGTTAGTAAAGCGATTATATCAGGATTTCACTACTTATGCTTCCACCTCCACACTGATCTGGAGTCCCTTTAAAATAATTCATGAAACATTGTTCAAATGCAGAAAGAGATGGATAGAGGAAAGCCACACAAGGATTATATCTCCCCTTTATGTTGTGTTTACACAGTCATAGGGTGAAAGATTGCAGGACACTTACCGCCAGTTTGAAATGCAGAGCCAGAGGGAAAAAAAAATAAGGATACAATTTGGCACTTAGTGAGGCTAAATGAGTTCCTCCAAGTGCCTGATTTCTACTGGGAAATCTACCCCCGCTTGCAGAGTTGCATCCGGAAAAATGTTTATACAGTGTTTTTCTTTAATCCTTTCTTTTCCCTTCTTCTTTTTCTTTTCAATGAGTAATTATCCCCCGAACCACAGGAAAAAATGCTTTCTTGTCAACATTAGACATTAGGAGGTGCGATTTGAAAAAGGTGTTACATTTCACTAGTCGATATGGAAATTCTCGAATGGAATACATTCCATGGAAATGGAAATTCCAGGAAAGATACACAAGATGAATAAAAGATATATCAGTGCAAGAGTAGACTGCAGAACTGCACTGCAGAAAAAAACCATTTCTGAGCAATGTAGCTAAACTAAATTAAGCTTAGTAAATGACTGGAAAAATTAATACATGTTGACAAAATACATGGGAGATGCAGTGAAAAAGGAGTCTTCTTATGTGTGTGATTGTATTACACATCTGTAAGTAAGCAATAGGCTGGGATGAGTGCTCTCACATGGTTACACGTTACCATTTCCACACTAAAGTAAATTCATCATCCGGTTTGTCACCTCTTAAGGATTTTTGAACGTGTCTCATATTCATTCCTTCACATCACTGGAATGCATGAAGGACAGCATGAATGAGATTGTGTGCACTGAATGATGATGTTTTGTGTGTTTAGAGAAGTTGCCCTTGTACACTGACCTGTGACTAGTTCTGCATTTTACCTTGTCTTGGTTAAAGTTAATACTAGTCTTTATTAAGCCACTCCTAGATGAGGGTTAAGGAAAGGCTTCTGTCTGGAACAGTTTTCTCACAGTTCATCTGTTAGAAATAATAAGCACCAGAGGCACAGGGGCATGGGCTTAATAAAAAAAATGACGAGAATGGTTTTCCCATGGGAAGGAGATTTCCAGGATGTTTGTAGTTGTTACTTATTACTCCCTAGTTTCTTTGAACATCTTATTCACACATTAAATATGAAGTCACAGACATAAGCAATTTGTTCTCACCCTTTCCTCTATGTCCACCCAGCCACCTTCCCCCAAAAACTATTTTTCTTTTCCACGCTTGCACATCTGTACAGAATCATTTTCCTGCCCACAGGACAAACATCTGATAGTGTGTTTGCGTGTGTATATGTGTGAGCATTTTGTTGATGTTGATGCTGATTCATCGTTTCTTTTCTGCCTTATGTAGTATGTGTTTTTGTATGATTAATGTGATCCATTCTTCATTTAAAGTTCATTGTGTTTGTGCTTGTTATGTGCCCATTGGTTAAGGCTAAATATTTTCTTCTTTATACCCCTTGAGCAAAGGCTATCGACTCCCCTTTTAACAGCCGAGTCTTAGCGTTGTCTGCTCTTGCATCTGGAACTGGGCAAGCTTTCTGTGCCTCCTTGCCAGGTTTATGCTTTCACTTGATTATATTAACTGCTTTGAATCTCGCTTCAGAGGGTGGGGTATAAGAGGCTGGGTCTTTGCAGAGGTCAAGTGGTGATTGCTGATGTTGTCTCCTCTAAACACATGTTTAGTCCTCACAAAGTGCATGTAGCTCCCCTGAAAGTTTGGTAACCATTAAGGGACTTCCTATGTCAGTTCCGCAGTCAGGTCTCAGAGGATAGAGAGATTTTGTGGGGATTGTGTGTGTGTGTGGGGGGGGGGTCGCTGTAGGATGGTGTGTGCTGGTTAAATGAAATGAGCTGAGCTCAAATAAGGACTCGTGAATGATGTTGAGTTTGCATGCTTGGTATTCCTCATGGTCTGGCAGCAGTATCTTGGACCATCTCACGCAACCCTGATGCAGACAGGAAGCGTCAGTGCGTGGCGCATTACGATAGAGGATCTGCCCGTCAAAGATGAACCATGATGTTCACATGTGAGGCGAGGGCCATGGAACCCAGGAGATCCCTCAGGGCAGAGGAGTCAGGGAGGAAATGAAAGGATCATTTAGTGTGGGGAAGGACTAGGCCCTGAAAAGAGGAAGGAGAGGGGCCACGCCACAGACACCCTTCCGAGCCAGGAACAAAGACAAACAAACAGCAAGAAAAATCATCAAATCAGTGCCTGGGGCTGCCGAAGCTGCTGTGCCAGCTCTGCTTTAAAAAGTATTATGCTGCATCTGAGGGGAAGACTTATGGGGGCTTTCAGTAAACAAAACCATCTTCCTCCTCAAGCCAACCTATCTTCTTCTAGACATGGGGCCTCCAGAGTCTGGTTCTGACCAGGCTGTGAAAAACATTTGTGAGGGAGTTGAGAGTGTTCATGTTCAGGGTAGATGTCTGGGTGATGTGTTCAGCTCATGCTATTGAGTGGGTGCATGACCTGTGCTGTTAAAGCCATGAATTACTCACACCATATATCAGCAACCCCCATGACCAACTTGAACATACTATACTTCTTTGCACTCTCTCCCATCCTTTTTTTTTTCTTAGATTGCCATCTTCTTCCCTCACTCCCATCACCCCAACTCATCTATTAGGCAACCACATCCCTATATTTCCATAAAGCTCCAGCCAAATTCAGGCCTCTCTCAACAGCTTTCAGGATATAAAAATGTATTACATTCATATTTCTTTGGCTGTTGCCTCTGAAAGTTGTAGCAGCCTTTGGGTATACTGCTTGTGGGCTTGGAACACCATGCAGGAGAAAGGAGTCATTGATTTTCCAAGAAACATACATTTAATAGAATGATATTAATTCTGGGATAAAGCTTTATCATTCATAAACTTAGCAATAATATTAAAAAAAAACTTGACGCACTCTGTTTAGAGATCTTGTCAGAGATCTCTTTACCAGTGGCTCTTGTTGTTTGAAGCACACTCAGTGTACATTATTCTCACGGTTTCCAGTTAGAGATGTTCTGTGTAATTAGAAATCACTGAGACCCACAGAAGAAGAACAGGAATGCAGACAGTGCTCTGATAAAGATGTCCATGCCACATCGTCCGCAGAAGAATAGAGTTGCTCAGCAAGAGGGTGAGAATTGCATGGTTTTATCCTATTCCAGGTGGAAGGGCAAAAGCCATTCTTGTTCACTGTTGACTGATGCATTACTGGAAGTGCCCACATGTAGTTCCTAGTTATATGCAGGTATCCCGCACACGCTGTACCCACTTTTAAACATCCATATTAGCACTATTCCTTTGTACCACATGTTGGGGGTATAGATCTATGGGACTTTGGAGTCCCAGCACTAACAACATATTGTAGAACAAAGTCTTAGCTGCCTGCAGGATGTGGTAACAGATGACTCAGCTGGGCTGGTGATGTAATTTGCCTTTGGGGCACAACGCAAACCCCTTGTACCACTGCAGATGCTGCCCACCTGATGCACCGGCAACAGAGGTGTGGAACGATTGGCTTCCACTCTGTTACCTCCTCTTATGTGGAATATGATTAAGTAGGCCACACAGGTGTGAGTGTTGTAATAGTCTTTATACTTTAGAGTAGTTGGAAAATCACATTTTGACCACTCTTTTGACTAACGTATTAGTTATGTAAAGTTATTAGTTATAAAAGCATATAGTGCTTCAAAAGCTTAGCACTATAAGGTGATAGGTACTACACTAGATAGACATATTACTGTGCAAAGTCTTACAAAGGAATGTAAAGCAAAGATGCCTTTAAAATAATTACATTAAATGTTTCTGCGTTAAAATAACACAAAAAGGCATAAAGTTATAAATGAATCAGTCAGTACTTTGTGTGACAACCCTTAAAGAGCAGGGTGTTGTTTTATGCAGTCGTATTGAAATTGATGGTAAGTTTTACTGAGCTTCCTATGTATGCAAATAAATTAATAACAAATTAAGTAAAAAAAAAAAATAGTATAGAATGTATATACATTTTATATTCTATAATATTTTGGAGAACTCCAGTCTTAAAGATTAGTGGTAGTTGTATTAGTGACTGCTACTCAGTAGTACTAGTTAGTTCTTTCACTACACCCACATAGTTTGCAGTTTCATGTTTAGGAGCTCATGAATCTTCTGACAAAAATAGTTATATTAAAATGTACTCATAGTACATTAGTTATAAAATGTTAACCTGTAAACTGCCATGGTGTTTTCTCTACAAGACATGTCTAATGACAATATCTTAGGTAAAGCCTATAAGTCCCTTTTAGGATTTAATTGATTTTCAGAAAAAGAAACTGACCAGTCTTCCTATCCTCGCACATACACTGGCTCTTGGGCTTTCCATTTAAAGGGAAATGATGCTACACATGTCTTCTCTATTTCTTGGTTTTGGCTCTAGATAGTTGATTGGGTGTGAAATATCTGCTACAGACATTTGTATGGGGTGAAATGGTCACAATGTATGTCTCCAGCCATCATTGTGAACTGGATGCTAGAGGACAAGTTGCTGTCTCATTGTACTACATTTCAGAAACACTGCTGCTATGCTATTTCAGAAGGGGAATGCATCATAACAATGAGGTCCGTTTTTCCTTAACTGAGAAACTTCAGCTGTTTAGGTAAAAACAAATGGGGTTTTTTCAAACAAAGGGCATTTGTGAATCTTTAGTTAGCATTGTTATTATGTTGCTAGGCAATCCCCCATACCACTTTCAGCTAACTTATGTGGCTGCACAATGTTGATCGAGACAAGTCACTCGTCGACTCAAATGTGTTTGTTTGCCAGAAATGTTGCAGCATCTTTTCTTTCTGTCGCGGCAGGCTGGAGACATGCGTGTGGGGTCGCCAGCTGTCCAACATCTCTCTCATTTGTCACTTCAAGGCCAGTTTGTCATTCTCTCTTCATGCTGAGGCCACACACATACCCCCTGACAGAAGGTCTTGTCTAAATATTTAGCCCATACTTGAAATGATGTGGAATCGACACTCTCGATACGTGTCTTCTGACAACAACAAAATTAGAGAGCACACTTCATCAAAGTGTGCATGTTTGTTAATATTCTGGCTTGTGAAACAAATGAGATCCCTGATGACCGTTCAGATCGCCACGCCTCCTCATAAATGTATACATCCCAATATTAACACGTTAGCACTAGATGTAACTAAACTGTTTCATGGTAGCTGGATTTTGGCCAAGCCATTCTCTCATTTTTCTCACTTGAGGTCTTGATTACATGATTAAACAGCCACATGGGCAGACCCTTTCAGGCCTCCATTCCTCTGTATGTGGACAGATGAATGGTGGAGGTTGTGAAGTGGGTTGCATTTGTATCTCTAGTACAGTAAACACTTCAGTGCCCTATGATTTCGAAATTAAAAGACACCAGTCATTGAGCTGATGGCTGTTTAGATTAGGCTGGAGTGTCAGGGTGGGTCTTCCTAGGTTTCTAGGAGCACAGGAAGTGGCCTAGTGGCCTTCTCATGCCATTAGAGTGACAGTCTGACGTCTTTTTGGAGAGCCATGTTCTGAGTCACGAATGAGTCTCACACGGGAAGCTGCTGACTCCTAATTCTGTACTCCTAAACCAGATTTCTCACACATTTATTTATCCTTTTGTTGATAGAAACATGCCCACATGTTTTTACAATACTGATGTATTTCTCAGTCATCACCACTCCCATCTTGCTGCCATTCGTCTGTAGTTCATTCTTGCAGGCTCTAAATAGTATGTTGTTGTCTCCCTTCAAATTTATACATCCACATACTATGTTTTTTCTCACAGATAACTTCAGCACTATGAGCTGAAGCGTGACTAATTTCTCACACACTCATCCCTCTAACATTTCTCATGACAAACACTTCACACCCCCACATCCTGCTCTTTCTGTCTCTCACGCGGGGCTCTCCCTATTTAGACTAATGTCCACAAATAGAAATAAATACTGCGCAACCTTCAACTCCCTTGACAGTTAATAAGATTTATGACTAGCCTATAATCTTACTCATATGTAGTCTCAAGATGTGACCACTTCATTGGAAAGCCACACCTTGTGTGAAAATGCTTGAAGATAACTTTATTGTGCTTCAGACAAGCGTCTCAAACGTATCTGTTGTTTTATGAGGGAGAATGTGTAAAAAAAAAAAAAAAAAAAAAAGAGTGGCTTGCTGCTTGGAGCTTTTGTCAGTGTGTGTGAATGAAGACATTTCCTGTGACAATTCTGGCTGCCTGATTCATGAAGATTTTGTGAGTGTAAAAACATGCAAGCTTGATAACACAACCTTGAAATGAACAGAATAGCAAGTCTTTTCATGAATCCAAGTTCGAATCAGATTCTCAAGTAGACCAACATCGTCATGGTTAGAATGTCTCAGAATGGTCACATTAGTCAGATTGTTGTGTTTTTACTTTCCTGAACAAACTGCTAAGGGAAGCATATTAGGGATCTATTCACTGTGACTAAACTGTGACTAAAGCATCTTTAGACTGCCTGAATTATACACAGGCTAGATGCTAGTAAAATGTTGTTCCATGGTGAGCAGAATAGCTCAAGCCCAGATTTCTCAGATCATTGTTTGAATGTCCCAACATCTAATTTCTGTTCATCAGTACAGTATTTTTATATTATTTTTTATCTTTTACATTAACTTTACTGGGACCATAAATGCTGTAAGCAAGATCCTTAAGTGGATCAGGTTGGTCCAAACACCTGATGATTGCATCATGTTCCATAACATGGAGGTCTTCTTTATACTTAATGTGAAAATGCTTCCGATGAGGGAATCATTCTATATTAGCTGAAAGTATTTGGTAGGTAACCTGTATTACCATTATAACCATTAATGTAAGTCAAGTCAAAAGGCAGGTAGTGAATGGCCAGGTTAAAATCTGCATGTGCCTTCTGTTTTATTATTATTATTATTATTATTATTACCAGATTAGGATAAATGTAAGAATAAAGTTGTGTCAATCATGTCTGTTTTTATCCCCATGTGTCAGTCAGTAGCTCAGGGTTCGTATCCTTTCTTGCGACTACATGCAGCTACAGATCTCTCTCTCTTTCTCTCTCTCCCTCTCTCTCTCTCTCTCTCTCTCAGTGACAGTGAAACAGCCTTCTCATTGGGTCTGCCAGATTGAGAGACATTGCTCTGAGTCACATGCTATCAGGGTTATATTAAACCACAAAACCATGACAGATGCTGATCAGCATTTGCCACATGGACAGTTGTTTCAAAGGGCAACTTAGCTTCTGTTTGTAATGTACAGGTTTTCTATGTGACTGAGAGAACTGAGTCACAGTATATCATCAGCCTAAAACCAACCAATTCATGAAACTCACAGACAAATATATATACACATCAAAATATTAAATATAAGTATGGTCAATTCAGGTCAGATTAGATGTGGATGTCAGTTAATGATAAAAAAAAAAAAAAAAATCTTTCTTCTTGTATCTGGCATCTATTCCTCTTGTCATCTCTACTAATGAATGATCTCAGCTCTTGTACACAGCAACCCAGATTTGACACTGCTCCCCAAGCCACAGCCTCTGTCGTGCTGTTCTCGTTACTCTGGATCACTGGTAGGATGTGGTGCGTAATTGGATTCAGATGCAGCTGTGGCGGCTCCCACTTGACTGTTGTTTTAGCCTAGGCAAAGTGCCTTCTTACATACCAGCCTGACCTCCCTTTGAAACGGTCCAAAAATTACATGTCTTCATACTGTTTTATGGGGTCTTCTTTGGCTCAGCAACCAGGACAAGAAGGAAAGGGGTGAAGTCCATTTCCCCCCTGCAATTTTAGGTCCCTTTACATTGTTTTTTAACAATGGAATGGTTAATATTACTAATACAGATGTTATTGCTGTGCTTAGATTGCTATAAAAGAAAGACAGCCCTATATCCTGGGTCTGAAAGTGTGTCTCAGGTGCATATTTGGACTACGGCAGATATTCATAAAGACAAAGTTCTATAGTGGTGTATTCCTGTCTGTCTTGGCAATATGTCTCAAGTATCAGAGTTAATTTTTTTTTAACTTATACATTTTAGATTAATCCTTAGGCTTGCTCAACATACTTAACTCGGTATTTCAAGGGATTTGTAATTTGATAAGTGATTTTATAGTTATTAGATATTAAGTGATATTACAGTTATATATAAATGGTTTTGGCAGCGAAGGGCCATTAAATCCACACGTGAACATGACGAGCTAATTAAGTGTCATGGCAAATGGCATGTCCATACTGTTGTTAAACATTTCAGATCAAGCATTCTCTATTTGTTCATGCATTCTTCTTCATTCATATATTAGCAGGAATATGGCATATCAACATGTGAAGTGACACTAAGTCTGTCATGCATGTTTAAGTAAAGTTATAAACCTAAGTTAATGTGTTTATAAAGTTTACATTAGCAGTTCCAATTTCTGTGCTCTGGACTACCACCATTTCTAATAGTAATCCTTTTTTAAATCATTATTGTGTATGCTATATATTACGTTTGTCGCAAGTCAGATGATGGACCACTGTGGTCATTCTGATCTTGTAAAGATCCATGTGACAGCCAAGTGTTATACAGTATATGCATGTAGTAAAGACTTCTTCTGTCCTGTGGAACACAAATAAAGGATCCTTGATGTGGACCAAACTGCCTCGTAGAAGAAAGGCTTGACACAAGAAAGTAGGAATGGAGCATGTAGTGGGACAGTTACATGTAATCAGTCGGTGGGGGTTGTACTATGTTCATGGTCATGCCCAGATTTTAACTGAGCCTTGTTGTAAGAGGGAGAAGACTAGAAACAGAGCAGGATCACAAACGATTTATTACTACAGCAGTCCCACCACACAGCAGGTATGTTGTGTAGCAAAAATCATAATTTTGTAACTATAACGGGAGATAGGACCAGTGGCCTCAAGCTTCTAAGAAACTCACCAAGTTGACAGTGAGTGGTCTTCTTCTTTCAAAAAGTAGCAGGTGTTGATAGTTCACACAGCAAGCATACATCTTTTTATATCCTCAACCAGATATGACTGTTAAATCGACAGGTCACAGGTGGCTTGCCGCAGTTTGAATGGGAAGTGTGGTTTTTCTTGTGGGTTGATGCTGTAGTCATCTTATTTTGTGTTGGATGCTAGTCCACAACAGGCACGTTGCTCTTTAGCATGTAGCTCTTGGTATATCCAGGTTGACATTCTTTGTAAAAGAAAAATTAGCTTCAGTGGTTTGCTAAGGACATTTTTACACTCACTAGCTCTATTTTCTGAAGAGATTTGTTCCTGTTAAATAGGAGACATCCTTTTTCATTTCTTCAAATGGGACATGACTTTCATAGTCACAGATAGAGTTGTTGAACCAGAGTTTTCCATCTTGACATCATGAAGTTCATTAAAGCAATGTTTGATAATGAAATCTTTTGTTTTTATTTCATCTCAGCTAAAAAGGAAAAAGGTGAAATTGTTTTGGAACTGAAAGAGGAAAAGAGCCCCAGGGACAGCTGGGATACGGTACTAACTAGCTAGCTGATCGGAGACCCGATGGCCTCATTGTGGCTCACAAAGCCTCTCTGTGTGGACCTGTGGCTCTCAGCCACACCTGGATGGACAGGTGACAGACATGGGCGAGACACTGTGAGTTGGAAGCCCAGGGTCACCGAGAATAAAGACTACACTGTTTCTTCTCGATCCCAGCAAGAGGCTTTATTGACGCTAATTGTGAGCATTGGCCACATAACGCACCATTGACTGCCATCAGATCATCAGATTTAACAAAGGCTTTGTCTTTTTTTGTTGTTGTTTTTTTTTACAAGAATCCCATGTAAGTTTTTTCTATATTTTTACTTCAAACCTAAAACCGAACACACCAGAAGCAGTTTTTTTCTTTGGCCAAAGTCAAGCATTTACAACATGATCCTATCGCGCTCTCCCGTTCTTTTTCCCTCCACTGCTGCTGCATGTCATGGGCTATGTGAACTGACAGGTCTCATCCTAAGGCAGGAAACAAGAGCAGGCCCTCGAAACCATTAAAACATATGCTTCCAAGCTGCCTTCTCCTTGCTCCATGCACCTAAACACAAAAGCATTTGCACTATTTCCTACAAACCACTGCGGGCAATAGCTGTGTAGCATCGTACCTCTCAGCTAATCAACAGAAGCATGCTCTGTATTGAAATAGACATAACCTCAAACCTGGTTCTCTCAACGTTTAAAATGGCATGACAAACATAATGCATGCTGGTTACAAGCAAGCAAACAGCAAGACCAGCTTTACCAGCTGTTTTTTTTTTTTCCCAATGCTGATTAACCAGCTAAAATCAGTATCAGACAAGCAATAAACAGAGTAAACCAGCTGGCACCAGCATGGAGTTAAGACTGATCTAATCCATTTTTCAGCAGGGGAGGGAAACACCATGGAGTGGCTGACACATTCTAAGAGAACAACAGACATCAGTAAAATTATCCAGCACGGTAAACAGCATCTGATGTGGCCAACGTGTGAACGAGTGAAGTATTTGGGCTTGGAATCTCTTGTTTCAATCTGAATGTTTGCTTTTACCTGTTTTGTGGTTACTGACCCAAACTGCAAGGCATTTTGTAGAGTTTGCCAGAAAATGCAGTCGTGCATGATTTCCTTAAGCAGGTTCAGACCAGATTAGCTTTCTGAAGCAATCTGCACTTTCTTCTGGCTTGTCTGCTTCTGCTTTGCCCCATGTTGATTTGGTTAAACACTGGCTCCCTAGAAAATATGCTGTTGTTGTCTGGAGATGGCTGAGGCAGCAGGTTGGGCTAACGTCAGCCCCTGCTTTTGCTTACTCGCTGTCACGTTACCTTTAGCTTCACCAGCCATTTCCTACAGTTGATCTGACCTAACACAGCAAACCAGTGTTTCCGTTTCACTCGCAGATCCACTGAAGACCTGTAGAGGCACTCTCAGTCTAAGTCATTGGATACAGAGAAAACTGACTTCTTGTTCAAAATTGTGCAGATCTAGAGATGAACTATTCTGTTGTTTTTCCATTTCGCTGAGATTCCGTTCAATCTTCTTAAATTGTTTCAGGGAAGAACTTGCCATAAAATTTTATTAAGAACAAGAAGAAGAAAAAAGGTCTCATTGAAAAAAAAGCATACAATCATGCATCAGAACTGCATCCATTGGTATATGTGGGTCCTTGTGTGTTTGAACATTGCTACGCTGAGTTGTGTTTCAGGTCACTGGTTCAGTAAGCATATCTCTGACTCTGGAATCCAGATTCTGTGAAGGATTGCATCAGGAGTTTTCCTTAGTTCACTGCAACTGATTCCTTATTTTTATTGATCATTTGTGGACATCCTTTTTGTGTTGAAGAGTCAAATTTTGTTGGAAGTTGTTTTGCTGTTTTGATATTGAGCTGCAACCGATATTAAACCTGGTGATTCCTTAGTGCTAATGGAGGTTGAAATAAATTTCACACTTATATAGCAGTTCTCTGTTGTCTTCAATGATCAGCTTCTCTTCTTCAGTCTTGCTCTGTTCCCTGTGGCGGCGTTGTTTATAGAGGCTTATAATTTATAACTGTACAGAGTGGATTTAATTTCAGCACTGAGCCTCGCCAGCAGGGCGCCAGGCTGCAATCAGAGGAATCGGTGCACTGCGAGGCCCTGTTGAATGGAAAGTATTATCACTGGCCACAAACGGACACTGTTTCCCCTCAAACAATTCCCCGGACGCTCTGCAAGCCCTTCTTCTCTTTCATTCATCTCTTCTGGTTAGCAGCCCATTCCTCCCTCCCTCCCTACTTTCAACACATCCCCCTCCTCCATCTCCAGTTTCTTCAGCCAGCGCTCCTAGCCTCCTGTTACAGGTTAGGTTTGGCTTGATGTTTGTGCCAGCTTTCAGTCCAGACTAAATTCACAACTCAGTAAGTGTTTAGATGTCATTAGATTTAGCCGTCATTGTATTTAGATGTCACTTATAGGTGACATATAGTGCAATCCAGCAAACTTAACCAGTATGGTTGTTTCGTTTAACTATGTTTGTTTTGAAAATTGACTATTAATTTTTTTTAACAAAAAATGTAAACAAAACCAAGCTTCACAATATAATATTTTGTCCTTTGTTGTTTCTTTTTTTACCTAAGGTAGGGGTTATGCTCTTTTTATGCATCAGGGATTACTTTAAATATGTTACTTTAAAATAAATCCAACTATTCAGATATTCTTCTTATTGTTTTGGGTACTTATTGTAACCGTAGAACTTACTCATTATGTAATTTCCATTTGAACAATTAGGTCAAAGTTGACATAATTTATAGGTCAAATTCTTTTGAGTTATTGAGGTTTGGATGAAACCCATTTAATTCAGCTGACCACCCTGTGATTGACTGGTGTCCCATTTGGGGTTCATTTTTCTGCCCAGTGTTCCCAGTACAATCTCAGAATCCATCAAGTCCCTGACCAGGATAAAGCAGTTACAGAAGGTGAATGAATGAATACGGCAGATCAGTCAAATTGTCTAATAAAAAATAATAAATAAATAAATAAATAAAACCTCAATAATACAAACATAATGATAATAGTGGCTTTCTATCAGTGTAAAAAAAAATTACAGAGGCCTTGTCTGTGCTTCACCCCCCCCCCCCCCCCTCACCTTAATCTCTTCCATTCCTATAAGTAAAAATACCAGAAAGAGAGATGGCATGGATCAGCAGGGCATCCACTGCAAAAAAAAAAAAAAAGGAACTGACCATGAGACACTCAAATGACTTAGACTGAAACATTTACACTATGTTTGCATTTCTCTCATATCCACAGGTACTTTTTCTTTGTGTCATTAATAAATCCTCTGAATTGTCAACATGCTGTGTGGCTCTGTATCTTGTTATGCTGCATTCACAACCACTCTGGCGTATAGTGGGTTTGACCGATTAGATCACTGTTGCCATCTGTATGGACAGCTGAGCCGAATGGAGTTCAACTGGGCATGATGGAGCTACACAACAGGCACAGCTGGGAGGAGGTTAGAGCCAGCCATGCATCTCAAATAACAACAAACTTTCTTCTCTTGGTAATTTTAGACCATTTATTTAGTGGTCCTTGAAACTGAACAAAAGGAAGTGTGGCAGTATTACAGTAGCCCATGGCACAGACAACCTCATTATTCTGTATTGCCTCATATTTAAGCGAAATTTGTTGTATTATTTGTGATAGTTCAGTTCAAAATCCATGCGAAACTTGTATTTGCCAGCACACAATATACTTTATTATGTTTTTAGACTTGGATACTTCTTTGCTTTTGGATGATCTGAAACTTAAAGATTTTTTGCAGCTGAGTCTTTGCATGTCTTTTTCATATCTCTTTCAGAGAACCTCCCACCCCTTTCCTTCTCTTTCGTTTACGTCTTGGCACCCGGCTCTGTTTTCACCCTCCGCTTACGGTGGGAGTTGATGACCATAAATCTTGATTTGCCTGGTGTCTGCCTGATTTCCAAGACCTGCACTTTGTCATGGCCTAATAAGAGCTTTGTCGGGGTTAAAGATGCCCCCTTTGGCAGCGTCCTCAAGTCCCTACAGTCAAAGTAATGATATTTAAACACGGCAGGCCATTAGCAGGCCCTGATGACTCATGGCTCTCTTATTCTCTATGTGGAGTCCTAGTATAGTTCCCAATCTCCACCATCTCTTTGTGCCCTGTGGCATTTCAGGAAGGGATGAAAGGTAGGGGAAGGTTAAAGCGGTTTACGGTGAGCCACTTTCAGCAAATTTGTAACTAGGTGCTTTTAGCTGCTGAAAGGGCCATTAACCAAAATTGTAAGAGAACCCTTTGACTATCTGCTTGTAGCTTCATACCTCGCAAAACATTATGGGTTGAAACTGTTGCTGTGGATCCTGAATTGCCCTGACAGCATATTTCCAGGAGAAAAGGAAATATTCTGTCCAAATTGACCAACTTTACTTCAAAAGCAAGTTAGTCATGGTTGGCAAGCCTGTTCACTTTTGCAGTTTTACGAAATTAATCTTGTTCATTAGAAATGATTATCATGATCATCAATGGCCATCCAAAGCCATAAGAGATCTTTCTGGAAGGAGGAACATTCTTGCCCTGTGATTGCCCCGAACAGTGATCAGGAAGACAGACAGGAATGTATTATGGACCTGACCTGGCCAGTGTCTATAGACCTAAGCCCTTTAGCTCTTTCATCTAAGCCTAACTGACACCAAGATGGCCCCTTGCTCTAAGAAGGCAGCTGCATGGCAAGGATCATATGAAAATGATTGTAGCCATGGATTGCAACCCCATGCTGCTGCCATGGCAATAATTAAAGACTCATATTTCTGCAGAATTTGACGAACAACTTTTCCCTCCTCTCTCATCTTGTGCTGGACTCGCCAGTAATGGTTGTGGGTTGGAGCAAGAATACTTTATGGACTGTGAAAAATAACGCTCATGCACCCACAACAAAGAAAGGGCCTCGGGAAGCCATAAGTACATCATTGATTTTCCTGGAAGTTTATATATTTATAACGTTTAAGTAAACTGATGTGTTTCTTGGGAGTGTTTCAGAACAGTTTTGAGCTCAGCGTTGAGAAAAGCACTGTACTACTGTGTTAAAAAAGGTTCTTCAGTGGGTTCTTTGGAAAGCTGAAGCTTTTGTTAAAAGACAGTCCAAACTTTGTAGTCCGTATATGTTTTATATGGATTTGCAGAAGCAGCCTGAAGATCATTTTAATGAACTCAGTCTACACTGTGAAAATAGTTTCTTTTCCCTCAACCTCATACCAAAGTCACAATGTTCAAGCAAAGACAGACCAGCAATCATATGATCTGAAGGATCCTTAACTAATGTTTAACAAAAGATTGTGGAATGTAGTGGTTTTATAAGCGTCTGTTATTAATCAGATGGTTATTAGTTGGACTTTCGGAAGGTTTTTCAGAAGAAAACATACCAAAGATAAGATATGTTAGGTGTAAGTACTTTATTACCAAGCAAAGAATTGTCCAAAAAGGTTTTCGCTGTAGTTTATTGGATTTAAAAAGTGTTTTACAGCTTTGCTTCTTGAACAAATGAAGTTTAATAAATAGCACCTCTTTCAAATGACTATGCTTAGCTGGCAATGTTGCATTTTTAGCGCAACCGACTATCCTAAACGTCTGTCCTAAAAGTGCTAGTCGCTAAGCCTTCTATCATATCTCAAAACTTTTAAAATATAACTTAAGTTGAAAAACGTTGATGGCCCATAATACTGAATCACAAGTATTGTAGTATAATCCAGTACTCTAGACCACACAATCCTGTTAGTCATCTGTTAACCTGAGGATCTATGCATCAACACCGTGAGAAAGAAAAACTCCTCAGAAACACAAGTGCCGCTAATGACCTCTTGCAAAGGATGCCGAAAGCAATGTCCACTCTCCCTGCATTCCCTCTGTATTTATAGGTTGTAGAGTTGGGTTTTTTTTCTAAGTCAAGATTATGATGCGTGAAGAAACACACTGCCAAAAAGGAGTGAAAAAAAGAGTGGGTTTAACAAGTGCAGTGCTTCAGTCCTGGGACACCTTGAAAGAGAGAAATGGAGAAGTGGAGAAGATGAGAATCGTTCCACATAATCACTCTATTCTTAGAAAACACTCTAGTTTCTTCTGCTCTTTTTTGTATCCTGCTTCTTTGGAATAAATAAAAGGTGACAGGCCTCCGTGTCTTCAGAACTTTTCATAACTGACAAATTGTGCAAATGCATCGATGTTTTCAATCATGAAGTCAGCATCGTTTAAAATAATGCCTTTTGAATGCTTTGGACAGAGACGATGTGATTAAACACTTTCAGCATGTCTTCAGCTAAATGTAAACCTTCTTTTTCTGATCAGTTTCCCAGCGTTCCTTAGCAAACAAATGTCTGACCCTCAGTGCCCAGTGTTGGATTCAATTAGTGCAGTTAAAACGGCTTTCTACTGGGAGGAGTATGCTGGGCTTTTTAGGCTGCATGCTGATTGGAGCAGTGCACGCGATTCGGCCCATAGATCAAAAAGGGCCACTTGATGAACGACAGGGCAAAAACTCGTAGAGGAGGGAGCACTCCCTCGCTTTCAGCATTGAATGATTGATCAAGGTCGTTCTCAGTTCATTAATTTTAGTCCGAGAGAGACTGCCCTGGATTTTTCTAATGCTACACACACACACTAAACAAACACTTCTGTTCTGTAAGACACTTGGGAGGACTTGGAAAATGAGTGCTAGCCGTTCCTCCTGAGTTATCTCCTGGTGTCATTACAAGTACTCATGCACACCACGTGAAGGTGAGGAACTTGTAATTGTGTGTAAGTTCAAGTTAGCATTCTTAGTACTTTGTTTCTTCTTATAAACCTTAAACCTTAAAGCCCAAAGGGCCCCAGCATCTCAACAGGCTGCTCAGTGACCCCAAGCACATGATTAGTTTTACGGCCTGTAACAACTACAACCTCCCCTGTTTACAGACATGCGCCAAGTTCCTGTCCCAAAAGGCCATGCTGTCCTCAGACTTGGCCTTTTTTTATCTTCTCTCTCTCTTTCTCTCTCTCTCGCTCTCATCTAGAGGGCTGATCTGAGATCTTGGAGGAGCTGCTCTTGTCCTTCATTCTCACGCAGTTGGTGTCCTTTCAACTTCAGACATGGCATAGCTGACCTTAGGCAGATTTGGCACTTGTTCTTGGGCATATTGTGAGTTCCAGCTGGACTAGATCTGAAGTTCACAAAGAATCTTAACATTCTAACCTCGTAAAACAAAGTCCGAAAGATTTAATTGTATAAAGTGGACTGATCATATTGTTCAAGAATACATATGATTATGGCAGTCAAGGACTATAAGAACCACTTAAGCAACATGACATTTATTAATGAAAACACTCATAAATGTGGCCAGGAAATAATTGTCTGGCAGGATTTGGGTTTTATGCACTTGATTGAAATGTGAAAATTGTTTTTTTTTCCCCCAAATGATCATTGAGTTAGATCAGAACTCCACTAATGGAGTTATACTTCACATATGTCATGATTAATGTTTATTAAATGGATGTCACATTGGCACAGCATTACGGGTCCAGGGTCCCTGGTGTGATGATAGACTTGAATCAATACCGATTATTTTTGTGCTCCTCTCACCTTGCAAAACAAACCCAGTAGGTGGATTATCTGAGATAAATTGCCCCTAGGTGTGAATGAGAATATTCCCTGCACGGAATTACTTACTGAAACATTCTGTACTGGCAGGACAAATGATTTCACTAAGTAATGTATCATTTCATGTTAAGCACCTAATCAGATCAGGTAATCTGATCACAGCTGCGTGTCAGACCTTTTTTTCATTGTGTGTTGCACGAGTGCCATCAATGATCCGCCACACATATGGTTATTTTAAAAATGACTATGAGCCATCACCTGTCATATCAATAATGCTATGTCATGTTAATAATGCCATCATGCCATAGCTTGAATAATATTCATTTAGAAAATTGCACTGTAAAACTGGAGCAGTCTAATGCCATATGGGAGTGATTTTTCCATAACACAAATGCCCATGTGCTGATTGCTTGCGAGATTTATTTCAAAAAGAGATTTTTGGAAGCCAGGATTTCAGGAGAGGAGAGAGGGAGAGACAGATGGATGAGGAAAAGAAAGAGTGAAATAAGGAGGGAAAGGACAGAAACGGGCTCTAGAGCAAAACGTATCAAGTTACAGCTATATTGATTGATGAGCTGCAGGTATGCATATAAGCCTGTGCATAGCTGTCATTGCTGATATGATTTTAGCATTGCGACAGATGCTTGATTTGCTGAGCCTGGCACCAGTGGCATGTCATTTGTTATTAATTCTGTGAAAATCCCCAAACTAAAGCCATAAACTGGAACACCATCCATCCACTGGCCTGGATTAATGACGCGCAAAAGGAGAGGGCCTTCATGGTAGCTGACCTGTTAATTATATCTCACAACACACACACACACATGCCACACGCCTAAACAAAGCCCTAGTCACACCCACACACACGCATATCCAGTGCACCACACACCATACCATTCTGTTTCAAGTGGACAATACAGCAGCGAGCCACTTCACACACATACTGTATACAGTACTTTCCTTCCATTATAATTATTTCACATTCATTTCAGCATGCAATAGACTGTTCTTATGTTACACCACGAAAATGAAAACTTTGTGTGAACTGTTTTCGAGAATTGCCCTTCTCAGCTCGAATCCCTCTTGATGTTAGGGTAATTTCCTAACATCCATGCAAGTGGAAAATAAACATAAATAACGCTTGGGAGACGTCAAACACACTTTGCCGGATCGTGGTTAAGTGGAAATTCCCTCTCACAACGACTCGGAGGCGATGTGCTCTCAGTGGCGCCCGCCTCTGTGAGAATGGTCTCTGTGTTTATCCAGACTGTCTTCAACTTTGGAGGGCCTCCTGCCGCCATTGTTGTTTGTTTGCCAGCTGTGGTGCGACAATAAAAATTGGAGAGGAAGTCGATGTTTGTGTGATTGTTGAGGAACAAGTGGGTCAAGAGTGTCTCCCTCACTTATGACATTAGTTGTGCTAACGGGGGGTTCATCTGTATTTCAGGATTAGGTGCAGGAGAGAGTAGGGTCAGTGATGGGAGTGGGGGTGGCTGTGTTTTGTGTATTAGGGAGGATTAGGATTAAAGACTGGTTGTGCTTATATTGTGACTAAAATAGTGCTTGGTTACCGGCACACGAAAATGCTGAATATTATGATACTAATATTACCTTAAAAACCAAGGAGCAACAAACTATTGTAGCGTACATTGATCAGGATGTGGTATTTCTTATCACCTCCACTTCTATACATAAATATATTCTCTGCTTTGTATAGTAGGAATGTAACTGAATATTTTGTTTATTCATGCATCATGTGTTATTTCGAATTGAACAGTGTGTTCTAACTTGTTAAAAACAGTGTAAATAGGAGGGTTTGTTTCAGCATCAGCATCTGATGCATTTACAGCATTCATTTGGTCATCTTTAGTAACTGCTTGTTCAGGGTAGCAGTATTTTAAATTGGGCTAGTAGATTGTTTATATTTTGAGAAATAAAACCAACTAAATTGGTAGCGGAGTGTTTGTTTTTCTCAGCTGTTCTGTCTGGTTGAAATCACAATAGTGATATAGAAATTTGGGGCACTGAACCGATGCAGAAAGTGTCATTGTGTTACCTGCATGGAAGACAATTATCCTTTTGCTTATCATGTTGAATTAGCATTCCTCGCATCCGTCTCTAGCTCTCACACCGGCGTCAGCTGGGTTTGATACACTTTCTCACACTGGTGTGACCTCCTTTCCAAACACTGCAGATTTGCAAACTGCTATGTGTATGGTGAGGACTGAGACAAATAGGAGGTGATAGGAGGTCAGATTTTCTTACTGAGTGGCTGGTGTAGTCATGTGCTACAAGAACAGCCCTGACATTGTGTAGCTTTAATATTTATCAGTGTTTATCATGTTTGCCACATATCAGTCTAATCCATCTAACGTCACAGTTTTATCAAACCCTAATCTCCAATTCCCGTTCTCTCATATCCAACAGCAGGGGCATCATACAGAACCTTGGAGAAACTTTCAGAGTCATCATACTGAATGGAATGAACTGCACTTTTCCCATACGTTCTAAATTCTTTGGTATTTACAGGAGGTTTTTGTTCCTGTATATTACATAGTAAAAAGTGTTTTCTCATTTATAAGGTAAAGGCTCCAGGGCAGAACTCAGCATCCTGGTTACAGGCTTGTTAATGAGTTGAAACATGACCAATTCTTTGAAGTCTTGCGAAAGTCCCTGATAATATCAGGAAATGAAATATGGCTTACAGCATTTCATTTTACTTACCAGATAGACTGGACTGTGTCACACTGCAGACACAGCAACATCCCTATAGCATAGACTGCTTTGTAAACATAGGATAAGTTACAGGCATTCTTTTATAAAAAAAAAAATATATATATATATATATATATATAATTATATAATTAAGAAATGGTACAGTTTAATAAAATTTCCAGAATGTATTCCAATTATATTATTTTATTTATATTATCAAGGATTAAATTCAACATATTTTTATTTCATTGTGAGTCTGACAATCCCATGATTCAATTATGTGTGTAACTTTGAACACTTACAATGTCAGAAAGGTTTCCAAGGATCACTTGCATTCTCAGAAAGTTCCAGCTGAACTTGAGCAATTACAACCCAGATGAGAAATAAGTACAAGGCAGCTGTTTAATAGGTAATAGTACAAGCTCCAGTAACTTTGCACTCACTGCCTTTTTCTTCCTTTCTTTTTTCACCTACAGTAGCACCTTAATGTTAAGTCTTAACACTTTTCTTGCCCTGTAAATACCCAGAAAAAAAGAATTTCAAGGCGTGGTGTAGATTTCTGTACATACAGTATCTTTATGAGCAAAACCTTTCTGCTTGTATTGCATGGCTGGATCTTTGGTACACAAAATGACCCCAATAAAGACACTAGAATTTAGATATGAGATCAAAATGTTATGATCAAGGGTGGATTAATCATGAATTTATTAGTCAGTGAAAGCTGCCCAGTCCCAGGTTTTGGTTTCTTGAAAAGTGATGGCTGATTTAATACAGTGTAGGGAAAGCTTGGCAATTACTTTAGTTAAGCATGGTAAAAAGTAAAGTAACATCTGTATGCTCATCCAGCACATTGTGTTTGTGCCCTTGCACCACCATGAAGCTAATTAGGCTTAAAAACAAATAAAGGTTTTTTGCTTTGCAAAAGTCACTGGGGAGTAGTTTTTTTTTCTGCTTGTTGAAACAACTTGTCTGGCAGGCAACTATGAATAAGAAAATTTTCAAAGCTATTTATAAAAAGTGATACCATCATACCAGTATAGTTAGTACATTTTAAAAGCAAACCACTTTATGGAGCCCAAAAGTTCATCTCCTCTTACACGACCATTACTGCCATCACAAAATGGTCAGTGAGCATTACTACTTTTCCTGTTTTGTCTTGCCTTCCTCTTGGCAATTATGTAGTTACTTTGTGTGACTTTCATTGCCCAAAGGAAGGTGTAAAAGAAAGGGGGGATACTTTCCTTTACACCCAAATACAGTGCATTCAACCCTCTGTTTCCTATGGTCAGGCTCGAAACCTCTGTGACCTTTTATCCTTGATGTTGCATTGTTGCATATACATGAGCACTTTTAGTAAAAGCTTTTGATTTGTCTAATCAAAGAGTATAGGAGTTAATCTTCATCTTAAACACATTTTAGTTTGGCACACAGGGGCAGTCATGAGTTGTCTGTCTTTGTGGGCAAGAATGCTGTGCGGTCAATAATTGGCCAGGTAGGTGGAGCATTCTGATGTGGTTTAAGGCTGTTGCTGTGTTGGTGGCAATGACAGTCATTTGCTTTTGCCTAGCAAACCAGGCCTACACACAATGGCCAGATGTAGAGAGATAGAATGTAATCAGAGTAATGCAATCAGAATCAGAGATGTAATTTTACATGAACATGGAATGTAATGGGTGTCTTATTGCTATACAAGGAGAAGACATGGCATAGATAATGGGACATAATTTGCTAAATAGCAAACAATATGATGCTACAACCCTTGACCTGTAGCATGTAGCGTTGAACATGTGACATTAAGTTTTGGATCAGAAAACTAACAGCTCAGTTATATCTTTAGCAAGAGAGGTTTCCAGTTCATTAATACTATGAAAGAGCAAAAGGTCCTTGGTACATTCAGTATGTCTTCTTGTTTTTTGTAGCAATTATATGCCTGATCATAGGAACTCTACACCATTGCCAAAAGATCTAGCATTGCATTAATGTAGAGCAAAACTGGAGCAAACGGAATCTTGACAGTGAATGCAATTTGCCAGGGTTTTAGGTCTCCAAAAACACCAAGAATGAGTTGCAATCTGAACAAATCTTAATGATGAGCACACACACACGCACACAAACACACCAGGGAAGGCCTGTTTTGGGAAAGCCAAGTGAAGTAGAGCCCACATGTGGGTTGTGTTCAGAAGATTTAGGCGTAACTGTTGAGAGGTCTTGGACACAAACCCCCATACGGATGCGCTCTCATCGGCCCATTTTGCTGTCCCTGGATCGTGTATGCTATTTTAAATTTAGAAATGTGTAATCAAGTCATAGAGGCATAACGTGGTCAGTGTACGCTCATGTATTTTTGAACATCCCAGTGGCCAAAAACAATAGTAGAGCCATAGAAAAAAAAAAAAAAAAAAGGTCTTCCAGGAATCCATCAGTGTGTTTATGCTGCATTTGAGAATGTAGCTTTCTAGCCTTCGTATCCTACTATAGAATTGCAGTATGGCTCGGGTAACCAGACAGCCTTCTATTCCTGGACATATCCTTATTTTGAGGCTTATAATATTAGTCCAGCTGGGGTTTATCCAACAGAAGAACAGCAGCACAAAGGATCAGAGTTGACTGTATTTAGAAGTATTAAAATGATCATTTTTGTTTATATACATATATATATATACAGTGCTTGGTTCATATTTAATCTGGCTTGAGTGTTGACACTAGAGTGCGCTGTTTAGGGTGTGGTGTTTATGATTTCTGACATTTTTACATTATAAGCAGAAAACCATCCAATGGGCTCAGATTTGCTATCAAATAGAATATAATTATTTGTAACATCAAAAAATATATTTGAATGAGAATCACATTTTCATCAGCTAGGAATCTGATTTGGACAGTGATGGACAGTGCAGTTAATTCAAATGCAACAGTAAAGGTACAAGTCAAATTCTAGAAAGTTTAGAAGGTGCAAAAATAGTTGTCATTTAATGTATAGAGTTTATACAGAAATGTGAGGTCCAAAGTGCACAGTGAAAGTTTACGAAACGAGTTCAGAGCTTGTTTACGAGGTAAACTTCCTGTACCTTGGGTATTTATTGCTATAAAATCTATATTAATTAGAAAATGGGCATTAAAGAGTCCCCCCCATTAAGGATGAGCTTATTATAGGTGGTGTTAAGGTTGTAATATTTATCCTACTGGTCATGCTCAGTTGGTCTCTGGACATGTCAGATTCAGAATGTAGGAATAATAGCAGGCTGAGCTCCTGCTATTATAAAGATCGATGGTGTTCCAAGCGCCAGCATGGTGCATTGAGGTTTGGCTCTGGAACGCTAATGGTCAGGCTTCATTTGGACTAAATTGGGAAGGTGTGTGCGCACCATGTCACAGCTTTGACGCCTTGAGCCGTCGTATGCGTGCAGCGTAGCACACCCTAATGACACCCAAATAGAAACCAGACGCAGACTAGTGCTTGTGTGTACGTATGTGTGTTTTTAAGGTGAGGGTCAGCAGCTGCTGGAGGATATATGCCTCCACACACACACACACACACACACACACACAAACACTGCTGTATAACAGGATCCTATCTGTATCCCGAGGGCCAGCTGGATTTGGACTCACCCTCACCAGATGGACACAGTTAGCAATTAGCATGCAGGCTAATGGTTAATACGATGCAAGGCCTGTGATTTCTGTCAAGCGTATGGAAGAATCAGCAGAAACATGCAGCCGTGGATCAAGCTGAACATCTCTTCATTAGAAAAACAGGATGAACCGGAGACAGGTATCCAAAGTCTTCATTTTTATCAATATTGAATTTTTTAAATTGGGAACTTATTAAGCAGCTGGCATATAAATAAACAAGTATAGACACCATTTGCAAGTTGTCATATATGTAATTTATTTATTCATGACATCTACATGTAAAAACATTTATATTAGCAGTAACACCTAATTATGGGAAAAGGAATAAAAATAGGATTAAATGAAAGAAGATTAAAAGGAAAACTGGGGTTTGTTATTTAGAGTTTTCTCACACAATCTTGTTCTCAATGCACTGTATGAATTGTTGTTTCTTAATAACTGAAACCTGATACTGAATCAGTTAGTGTAGTCATTTATACATGCATCTCTACTACTTTCAATAATTTTATTTTCTTAGGAACAAAATTAGCAAAAATTATATTACTTTTTCACAACCAGTGAACGAAACGTGGTTCTTGAACTCTGGGATTTGTGAAATTCTCCTAAGTGTCTCTACGTTGTAAAGCACTAGGCAGCTTATTGTGGAGCCACCACAATCTTTAATACCACGATCATATTACTCCCAAGTTAGATTTTGGGGATTTGATATGCAAAGTTTCAGATTATGATGTATGATGAGGAAATCAAGGTTGTAATGCCGAGCTCGGTCCAGACCCGGACTTTGTTTGTAGGCTTGCCAAGTATCGTGTCACACTACACCGGAACAGTCAAGCCTCACAAAGCCTGCGCCTGTGAATTAATGGTGATATATTGAGGATTGCTAGGCCACTGGTTTGGCTTTCTGCTTTTTTTCCACAGTCATTCCTTCTTCCGCAGTGAGCTTAGAGAAAGCAAATCTCTAGATGCACAATAGTGTTCATTTCTCATTTACATTCCTTCGAACAGTGCTTTAGACTCATCGCTGCAGATATAACACTGGTCAGATTCATGTCGGGTGCTCCTGCTTCATCACAGGGAGAAATCAAATATTCTCCAAATCGTTTTTGTTTACTCATGTTTGTCTTAGTTAGGCCTTTGTGTTGTGATTTTATAGCCTTAATATTGTTTATGTTCTGCTAAAATCTCAAACGTACATGATTTTTTAAAATGGGATTATGTTCACCTCATTTGGACTTGATTGTTCATAAGAATGTAAAATTCTGGAATAAAAATTCATTGTTTGCCTTTTGTGTTTGTTTCCATAAATGTGTGGCAGTCTGGGAAAATCTATTAGATGTCAATGTGACTGAATTCTTTCAAGCGGCCAAAAAAATAAAATCTGCCATAATATTTCATCAAGTGTGGAAATGTTTTATTTACTATTTAATCTTTCCTGGCCTATCCTCCTTCATAGGCTATGTTGTTTACAGCTCCAGACACAAACCCAGTGGTTAAAAAGTCACTTGGCCAAAGGATGTCCAAAACTTTGCTATTGTGAGATTTCCTGACACAATAAATGACACAATTTGATTGAGATGTTCACGATTTACGTTATTAAATATTATGTTCAATATGTAATTCTTTTCTTTTCCTTTTTAGCACTAAACAGAGCAACATCTCAATTTTATGACTGAGAATTATTTTGCAGATTATTGCTAATAAGTGGAACAAATATGCACAGTGCCATGTAATTTAAAATGCATTATGGACGGATTTATGTAAAATCAAGAGATACAGAAGAATGTGACATCCATTGCTAAATATTGAACAGAGCGCAAGATGTAAAGACAAGCCTGATACATATCAAGGGTTTCTTATATAATGCCTCATTGTGAAGGCCTGGATGCACATAATAACTCATACAGTCTCTCTTACAGTGCGAAGCCTATCTTAGCCCGACCTTTTTTGCCCAATGAAGAGGAGAATCTCTGACATCAGACAGTGCCGTCCTTATGATAGTGCATTCGGAGCATCCTTTGTGCCTTCTTTCTAACTGTTGCCAAATGGAATCTGCCTAATTATAGCAGGAAACGGGACAAATGAGGAAATCTGACACTACCTACCCACAAAGCCCCCGGGGTGTTAGCGTCATCCCCTGCTGCCCAGAGGTTGTGACCTCATGTTGGAGGAGAGTGGCTCCACAGTTGGAAATTTCAGGCATGTTATTGGAGGAAATGGACAATTGTCCCGGCAGTGTCAGCTCAAACCAATTTAAACCAGATCTTGAATGTGGTGAATTAAACACAGTGAACTAATGATAAACGACTCAATTAGGATTGAATATCGATACATTTCCCTGTATCCATATCGAAACATTTACCTGCTCATATTTCATGTACTACTTTATAAGTAAGTTTATTTATGATTTTATAGTCGTCAAACTTTTCTTGTTTCACTGATATATTTGTAGTTTTAAAGAATTTGAAATTAAGTCGTTTGTTATAATCTGTTATTTTTTAATAGTAGGACTTTAAGAAAGCTCTTTATTATCTGGGTTATAATTCATTGGATGATTTACTATAGGCCTGTGATGGACTGCTGTGCCGTCCACCGTGTACTACTACCTTATACTCAGTGTTCACTTGTTTTGGCTCTGGATCCGCCATGACCCTCACCAGGAAAAAAAAAAAACACTCAAGTGCATACTAGCGGACGTTTTCCACAAGAGAATTCATAAAACGGTCCTTGGTGTTGAAATCACCTGTTGCATCTACCACGAGGAACTGATCCATCTTGAAACACTGTCTGTTTAGCGTGTCTCTCTTTCTTTTGCTTGTTCAAAATTTGCAGCTGTTTATTTGCTCAGAGCTGATCTGGGACTTGAAGGAGCCTGTGCATAGCAATGGAGTGTAAGCACCAAAGCTGGGTGAGAACGATGGCAGCTCTTACTCCAAATATTTTACTCCTAAGTGCATGGTGGAGTACTACAAATGCTGCCAGAAAAGCACTTAAAGAGGATCTTTCTCCATTTCACTTCTCTCCCCTACCAGTGAGTGTGTTGCTCTGGAGCCGATCTAAATATTAGTTATGTTTTACATCTTATTTGGGAATTTCAGTTGGCTTTGTCGGACAAAGATTTGGCCTAATCGCTCTGTCAGTGCAGGATCTATTGATAATTTACTGTGCACAAGGTTTAATCTGAGTGCCAGTATATGTGTGGTAAGAGTCGTAAATAATAATAATATTTTTGCACCAGAACCATTTTTTTGCAGCTTTGCAAAATGAACTGATTATAATTACAATTTATTCATTTACTCAAATGTAATAAAAAGGTCAAACATTTAGGTTAAGCAAAAGCTTAAATGTTGTTGTATGTGACTGGCTACAATTAATGATGTCTTGACTGAATAAAGCAAGGTGAGAACGTTAACTAGGTAAGATTAGTGAAAGCTTTAAGCCAGCAACTAAATTGCTAGGAGCGATAACAGGAACCTTGCTGCACACTACTAACCCCACAGTTCATTGTTTTCCTATACCATCCTGTCCCATTGCGTGTTATTCCTTAAATACTGGCAATGTATGTGTTAGTTGGCCATGTCCTTCTGTATCTGTTGGTTTTGAAAGGTGTGTTTTTTTTCCATCTTTATTTTCTTTTATGTGTTTTTCTCTCTCTTTTCTTCACAGTTAATCCATGACCGAGTGCTGTGTTGAATATTTCAGTGCGCCGTCTGCCCAGCCATCTCACTAGAGACGCCTTGTCATTCTAGATTAGCCAATCAGGCGGAAGCAGCACAGCCAATCCAACCAAAGCCTGACACAGTGAGCCAGTAGGGACCAGGGAGAATGTGAGAAACGCACATACTCAAAGTGGTGGTGTAAGACAGTTCTACAGAGGTATACACTTGCACACATATGTATATACATGATATGTGATTCTCTACACATACCAATTTTGTCCTCAAGTTACACTCATGCAAAGCCTTTAGACTGAATTGGGTCTGGCTTTTATTTCAATAACTTTGTGTAACAGTTTGTATTATTATTGAAATGGAGTGTTCTTGTTTAGTATCTACACACATTAGGCAATGTGCAAGCAAGGAAGTAAGCAAAGTGATGGGATTTTAGCTAATATGGCTTGAGAATTACACCGAACTGGAGATAAAGTGGATGTGAAGCACAGGATCCTGCACCTTACACCCTACAAATGCTCCTTGTAAGTATTTGATGGGAACGTCGCAGCCAAACTCGCTGGCCCCTGATGCCTCCATTAAAGTTTGATGGTGCAATTTAAGTGCGTGTTGATCTGACACCTCGGCTGGCAAGAGCCTCAGTAAAAGTGCTGGCAGGCAGAAAAGCTCTCTTTTACTCTCACCCTCTCGCTTCCTCTCGCATTTTCTCTCTGTCGGTTCACAACATCAGAAGTATTTTTACAGGACTTTAATGGGTTTTCAGCGTGACTTTTCCAAGACCTGGGTGAGAAATTTGTATCCCGCTGATGGAAGATGACATGCCCTGCTTTTCTCCTCTGACTCAACATATACAGTACACATGTAATCAGAGTGAAAACATTTTCGCTTTTACACTCTCTCTTTGACTGTTGGATTGTGGGTATGCTCATAAGCATTCGGTATACTAAATATTATTCTTGGTATTAGCATGCAATATGTATGAATTACTGTTGATATACAACACATTCATGGCACTGCCTGCCAGACCGGTGTGTGTGTGTGTGTGTGTGTGTGCGTGTGTGTTCAGTAACCTCTAAATTATATCATACTGCTTCGTTTGTTAGTTATTCTGACCCAAATTGTTTTAGACTTTGGGAGTTAAAGCCAGACATCATGCAATGATGCAGCAGAGCAGGATTTTAAGTCTTAATTGCGGAAAAGAAGTTCAACGTAAACACAGCGTCAGACTCAGATGGATTTGAATTCGAATGCGGCGTTTTATTCAAACAGATTGATCATAAAAACCTATAGAGCAAGCTAGCGTATTATATGCAAAGAGTCAGCCATGTAACAGACTAGACTTGGCTAGAAACGAATTAGAGTGAAATCTGCAAAATGTCCTTCTGTGGAGTTGATGCCATTGGGGTTTTCTTTTACACACATTTTGTGAAAAATTGACACTTGCTGTCACATTATGGTTTTAAAAAATAGTTCATTTGTGCTGGTCAGCTATCAGCATTCACATGAAAGAGCCTCCTGCACACTGTAAAACACACACACACACACACACACAGCTGAGGTGAGAAGTCATTTCTCGGTCTCTGTGGAGCTCCTGTGCAGAGGGTGTAAGTAATCAGCCACGATGCGTTCACTCTGAAGTGTGTGTGTGTGTGTCTTCATCATTCACACTCTAGATATTAATGCAACCCTTCCATGCACACTCAAGCTACAAGCCGAAAACTAACCTTTCAGTTCATCATCTTAATTCATCATCAAGAATTTAGGTGTTTGATGGGCTGAAATCTTTGACCAAGTTGCAGGAAACCATTGTTATGTCTTGTGATATTAGAGTGTGAGGCTCAAATTCATGTCATGTAATTCTCGATATTCACACATTTATTTATTAAAAATAAATTATGCTAACATTTTACTGAAGGCCACTGTCACAAAGCTACATAAGCCTGTTGTAGTAATTTTGCACAAATCTGCTGAAGCATTTCTAAAGCCTTATTTCATCATGCTTCAGCTGTCATAAAGTCTACCTGTTTACTACTTACTAGGTTTAACATTTTTGACATAAAGATGGTCAGTGTCCATAGATTTCAATTGACATGACACTTTTCGGACAAAAAATTTAGTCCAGAAGAATACTCCTGCTAAGTCACATAATAATGGTAATGATGTGACGTAGCATGTCTAGGGCAGTTAGCTGTAAAATTGATTGGTGACATTGACAAATCAGAAGCACACTGATAATCAGTTGTCTTAACATTTGACAGTATGTCAGCCTGAAAACCTTAGCATTCAGGTGCTCCATCAAAATTTACAGAAGCTAATGCTAAATGATAGATCTAAAATCTATATGAAGGCTGTCAGTTCTCATTCAGATCTTCCCCTAGCCTTTAACACTGCATTTTTAGTAAAATGTTGCCTTAATAACTTGTCATAGCAGCACTCTGTTGTTGTTATTGTATCATACTGGCTTTATTTCCTATCCTCTTCCAACACACAAACAGAGTTAAAACCTCTAACAGCCTAACAAGACCTATTACACCCTCTAACTGCCTTGTTAAGCTCCCTCTTTCTCTGCTGTAATGGTCACATGCTAAATGTTTTAAAGTGCTGCTCTTATTGAATGAGGAGACACCGGATAGGACCCATCAGATCTAATTTGAGCAGCAGGGAATGCAGGAAGGCCAACAGGACTGACTGGCCAGAGAAAGCAATCAGAGAGGAGGCCATAAGGCAGAAGTTCAAACCCACAAACTCAACTACTGCGAGATGCAGTTTCTCTTGGCGATTCCATTCTTCAAAGTGTCTCTTTCATTTTCTGTCTCAGATAAGCCACAGTGGAGAATAATTTGTTATAATAATTAAATAAATGGTAGCATTTGTGTTGACCAGGAACGTCTGCACTGCTTTAGTACTTAATGCACCTGGTTTAACTGATTAACCCAGTAACAGCGTTAAATGGTAACGTGTTGTGTTATCATTATCATGAATTTTGCAATTTTGCTTAATAGGATGAACAAAATAATGGACTTAATTAATAAGGTGCAAGAAAACAGAAGTTGTTTCCATTATCCAGATTTTGATTTTTATTCTCCCTGCAGTCTAGAATGCAGACTCTGATTGAATAACGAAGCAACTCCATGGCAATGTCATTTCTGAATCTCTGGCATTTCGAGCTAAAGCCTGATTCTGCATAGCTAATTAGCATCTGCTTTTCATTGATTAACGTTAAAGTTCAGTTTAGAGTATCCAGTTCTCTTCAAGTGAGCTTGTTTCCTGATACGTCCTTATGATTGGCAATTAATCAGTGCAGTAACTATCACACTAAATGCAATAAAAAAGCGCTAACTTGAAGCAGACAATGCTGTCTGTGTGACATTGTCAGACTAGCCTATGTTTAATTTTCCAAGCCGCAGGGTATGACCTAGGCATTTGGTTGCTTCCTCACTGATTTGCACTATAAGTCTGATTATAATTACTGACCTCATATAACCCACCTCCCCTCCAATCAGTGTTCCAGAGTCCTGTGCTAATTGGCTAGCCATGGCAAGTCTTGTGTTTAGAGTCTTCAGAGTGGTGTTAAACCAGTAGAGTAAGCTGACCCACTATACAGGAGGAGTCGAACGCTAATCAGATGTGCATGATTGACTTGATGAAGAACACAAGGCAGGGTGAGACAGGAGCCGGTCATGCTAGCCAGCGCAGATCCATGAGCCAGCATGCAATCAGATTTAGTTTATGTAATCACCTTCTCCTGGCTTTTTGCCAATCCTGCCTCCTGAAGAGTTATTTTGTTCACCCAAACTATACTGTACTATATTTAGTTATATTATATAGTTATTCATTGCTCACATTTAATTTTTAATATAATTTGAGATGGTTGATGGCTGACTGAATGCTGGAACCTGGAGCATAAGGAAATTGTTTTATGGTGCATCATCCTGTTTAGTATCTTCCATTTAATCAGGTGAACAAAGATGAAGGGAAAATGTTACCTGTGTGTTGACAAGTTTTTGATGCACAGAATTTCAACAGCTCAGTGCCATGAAATAAGTAGTGACTTGTAGGCAGAGGGATAGTGATGGAAGAGAAAATGCAGAAAGTGAGTAACTTGCCGTAACATGCCATTTTGGATGTCTTTTTTTTTTTTTTCTTCCATTTCAGTTTCATGACTGTTCTATCAGTTTTGTTTTAGTAGACATGCTTAAGGTTATCTAGTTCCTCCTTGCCTGTTACCACCTCACATCTATAGAAAGATTTGACGCGCCTACCCCTCACAGATTAAGCCACTGTTCTAGCCTAATCTGGTTTCCATCGCATTGATTGTTTTACTGTTTCAGACTTTAAGATGTGCTGTTTCAAATCAGCACAGCTAAGAGAAAAATTCAGACCGCAAACTTTAACATTCTAAAGCTTGTGGCCAGAAAGGTTTTTTTTAGTAAATTCCTGTTTAATTCACTAGTTTTATTGACTTGCTTTATTTTTTATATACGAATCTAAAGTATACATAATCGATTATCTAATAATCACCAATGTGTTGTAGTATCATCACTACGATCCCAGTGCTTTCAAATCTAATCCTGTTACTTCTACTTTTCCTTGACTTGCCCGCCCCCCCTTTCTGGATATTTCACTGTCAAGGGCAGGGGATTATTTTGACCTATTTGACACAAAGTATTTCAACTATTCACACTTTCAAATCCTCTGCCTCTTTATCCTTCACATGTCATGGTAAATGTGAGCTAATGGATTTTTACACAATTCAAGTAAGCCTATTTTGTCCATTACCAAGTGCGCTCCAGGGCATGTTACTACTTTTCTTAGATAATGAGGATTATTTTTACTCCAGTGCTGTTTGGTTAGACTAGCCATAGTTACCCTGAGTATCTAAGTTCGGGCTAGGAGTCTTTTATCCTGATCTCCACTGTGTGTGTGCCCTTCAGGCTGGCCCGTAGGGTGCTGTTATCACGCCTGTCTGCATATGAGGAGCAGAAAAGGAAGAGGGGGGGTTGGGGCAAAGACTGAAGCCATGCTTTGATCAGACCTCCACTCTTCTTTATGGGGCTCCTCAGAAGAGTTTTCCAGTTGTGTGTATGTGTGTGTGTGTGTGTGTGTTTGTGCATGTTTTTGTAGTCACTGGATAGAGCCCAGTGTTTAGTGCTTCTGAAAATCAGCATGCCAACAGACACACCAGCAGCCTATATGCTGAAAATGTTTAACATTGGCACTCACACATGAGCACGTGCATGCTTACACACACACACACACAGACACAGTCACCACCACTAGCAGTTCAAGTGGAGGTGAAAGGTAAAAGGGTCAAGACAGTTGGGAGGGTGTTGAAGTGTGTGTGTGAGCATGTGAATGGGTTCCAGAGCAAAGTTTAGCACTCTTGTTTAATAACCTTATACAATATAGAGGCATCACTGAAGCAATTATCTTATCCCAAGCTGAGCAGCAGCACTGGACTTTTGAATGACAGCCCATCAACCAATATACTGTAAATATGTATACACATTATACACATTTGTATCATCATACTCAATTATCATCATACTCATTTTAGTGAGAGAACATGGTCAGAATAGTTCATCTGCTTCATGTGCTTTTGAGATACAGCAAAAGCAGTGACCAGCAGCTAATTATGCTGCATTTGAGATGAGGTTGAAACCTCGTCCCCACATTTCCTGCCTCGTCCCCGCATTCCCCGCCTCCAGACCAAAAAAAAAAAAGACAAAATGTAGGCTATCATATTTATTACCATTTTAGAATGTAACACATTGTGTGATCGATAAAGGCTTCGAGAGAGTAAAATTGACTATACTTTTAGGCTGTATATATACCATGCTTCAGCACTCTTGTCAGCTATACATAATATGCCACTCCTCATTCCTATCATCTTCAGATGCCCTTTGACATTGCAGAAGCACAAAATGACAGCAGTAGCTGGCTTCACCCTCACAGATATGGTAGCCGTTGAGGCACAAGGAAGGTATTATGAAGTATTAACACGGCCATAAAAAAGACTTTAACCATTACCTACAAATCAGTAGCTACTACACAAATAGGGTCACAAGTTGCCGCTCTGAAACCAAGAAACAAATGCAGCCAACCACACTGTTCGGATCACAACAGCTGGCGATGCACATCTGTCCATGCCTTGGGTGTGTTTGTGCTTGTGTGCGGCCTCATAAAGCTGTGGCCTGTCCAGTCTTTTGTAGCCTGGCCAGCAAGAGCTGCCGTTGCCTGCATAGGCGAACTGTGACCTCCTGCTGAGCTGTTTATTTCAGTGTGTGTGTATATGTGAGTGTTTATATGTGCACACATACACACAGACGCCTACTGACATATTTTTATTGCTACCATGTGCCACACTTTCATATGGCTTAATGACAGGATGCTATATGTATAATGACAGTTTGAACTGATATGGTTGCACATTTCATACCACGTACTCCACTGTGATTTCATGCTATTTGTCCTGTTTGTGATTCCCTTGCTCAGTGTAAGTGAGTGTGAAAGCAGATGGGGTGCATGGTGACTCAGGCCAGGATAATGTGTTTCCAGCCTGGAAAAGAGAGAGAGGAGTGCAGAAGGAAAGAGAAAATGAAGAGAGATAGTCCAATGAATGACCCAACCATTCAGCTGCTCATCTACCTGTCCTTTTTCCCTTTCTTTTTTTTTTTCTTTATCTGAATGTCTTTGCCAGTCAGACTAGGGAAAAAAAAATAAATAAAAAACCTTATAAAAGATGTATCTAACATGTAGTCATATTGAACACTTCCTTACATTGTTTCAACAGTCTTTCTGTTCAGTGAATAGCTTATTCAGTTTTCCCTCATCTTGTCAGAATAGAATGATAGACATGTTTGAGTCTTTTATTATTTTGTCCCAGCAATTAATTTCAGGCGCAATACAGTCTCTGGCTATTGCAGCTTCCTGCATTTCAGTTGAACCAGGAAACACAAGTGGCTCTCTTCAAAAACAAACACACGCACACAGGCACAGTTGAGGTCAGCTCTATTATGGAGGTATTAGATGAACTGAAGTGGGTGCATACCGGAACCCAAGGCCAGCTGTTTGTGTGCCCTCCTTGGCCTCCTAATTGGGCCCCATGTTTGAATGTCCCCTGCTAGACTGAATTAGAGGTCCTTGAGCTGCCATGCCGGGGCAGGCCAAGAGCTTGCTTGTGTTTGTGTGTGTGTGTGTGTGTGTGTGTGTGTGCGCTTTGGGTTTGCGATCTAATTATCAGAGATAATTGCTTGGACCTGGCTCCAGTTACAGGCGCCCACTTGGTCTGTCTCTCTCTCTCTTTCTTGCTCGGCCCCATGGTGCAGAGAAAGGCAGCGTTTGTTTGATCTTGTGTAAGTTAGGCCCTAAAAATGAGGGAAGACCTTTCTCTAGAGACAGCTGTGCTGAACTGGCCGTGACCCTCGTCCCTCCGCAGTGTGATCTCAGATTCACGCTGCTCTTTCACTTTGACTAAATTGAGTAACAAGGCGTTCGACCTTAAGGCGCCCTTGATGTGGCATTTCCGAAAAGCAAATAAATGACACTGTTGAATCTCATTTAATTAGTTCAAAGCACTTTGTCATGACCGGCTGGCATGAAGGATGTCATGCTGTACAGATACATGGTGTTTCACTTTTTGTCTTTCTTTTTTTTTTGTAGTTCAATGGCATATATTTTGCAAATGATCACAATCGTATTTTTATGCATACTTTTCTTTTTATGCTTTCCTTCTTTAAAATTGTTTCTATTTATTATTGATGATGTTAATAGCCTATAGCCCACTTGGCAATGTTTTTTTCTGAATAATTTCCATTGGTGTTGCCAGCTGAATGGAAAATCATTTCTCTCTGATATTGATGACACATTTTTGGAACAGTGTCTTACTTTCCCACTTTGTAGTCAGTTCTCTCAGATTTATTTTCCCAACACTCACACTACAGGGCAAAACTCAGGCAAAGCACAGGAAGACAGAATGAGAGACATTTTCACACAGCTTTGTACCGATTTTAAAATAGCATTAGATAAATATGTGAAGCGTGGGAACTGTGTGTTTCAGTTCCATTGAGGAACAGGGCCGCATCACTCAGAAGAAATTGAATAAGTACTTCTTTTTTTTTTTTTTTTAAGAGAACCAAGATGTGACACTAGTCATTCACACGGGATGTCCTGGCTTCCTACCTTTATATCTTTATTCTTTTATTCAGCTTCAGTGGTAATAAAGTCTGCATTTGTTGGAAGCCATACTCCTTAAAAATATCCTAACATAGCACATACAGCTCTGGAAAAAAAAAAAAAGAGACCACTGCAAAATAATCAGTTTCTTATGTTTTTTTCTTACAGGTTCATGTATTGGTGAGATGAACGGTTTTGTTTCATTTTTTGTGACAATATTTCTATTATATTTCTAGTTATATATTTCTAGTTATATTTCCTAAATTCAAAATATAACTATTGTTATTTAGAGTGTATATTTAAAGGAAATGACAACACATCAAAATAACCCAAGATCATGCAGTATTAATAACTCAAATAAAACAAAATGCAAATAATTTGTAAATAAATTGTGTTAATGCTTTGGCTAAATAACATTAAGAAATCAGTATTTGGTGCATGTGTTTTTGGCTCTATGCTCTCCACCAGTTTCTCACATTGCTGTTGGGGAACTTTATACCACTCTTTTTGCCAAAAAGCAAACAGCTCATCTTCCTCTTGATGACATTCCAGAGGTTTTCAGTAGGGTTCAAATCTGGAGATTGGGCAGTGGGCTCTTATGTTTTTTCCAGAGCTGTATATATGGTTTATGCCTTCAAAACAAAAGTCAGCAAGTTGTTGTCAGATATGATCTGCAGTGTATGTTTCTCACGTCACTATTTTGCACGTACCTGCATGTTCCAGATTCTTAAGGGATTGCTGTAATGAAATTAATCCAATTAGTTAAAATTCTTTTCTCTGACAAGATCACTTTTTTTCATAGTTCAGTAAGTGGTGATATTCAGAATGACTAGTGCACCCTGTAGTGACAGCATCGAGCTTGCACCACAGAGATGTATTTATTTAGTTCATTTATTTATTTTTGACAAAGTATTTTAACAAAGTTAATTCAGAGAGTGGATTTATTTAATTTTTTTTCTCATTCTGTTTTTTGCACACTGGCTGCTACAGAACCCACATGTCCACCTAGGCAAGCAAGAATGAAAACTTGTTAGCCAAAGCTTGTGTGAGTAACTCTAATTGTGTGTGTTACAATCTTCTAAACTATTAATATAGTGGCAAATGATACAAATAACAATATGCAAGAAGGCAGGCTCACCATAGCATGTTAGAGCACAGCAATGGAGAGCCTGAGTCCAGCTGAACCATGGAGCTTGAAGTTCAGGATGGCTCTCCCAGGCCCCCATGGAGGAGAGATGTCCCAGAGAAAGTAGTGGTCCTGGGAACCTAGACGTGCTGCCAGTCTGGAGTCTGGACATCCCAGAGGGGGTGTAATGAGGGCTAGGGTCACAAGGGTGACAGAAGGTCAGAGGGTTTTGCTTGCTTCCCACCACCCCTAACATGTATACAGTATGCTCACATCAGGCCTTGACTCCTCCGAATACAAATACAGTTTATCAGCCATGTTTGGTGATGCTTACACCCATAACATATGCACATAGATGGACAAACAGTGTTTCACATCTCCCAGAAATAGCCAAAAAGGGGCTTGCGTGCAACTGTGACGAGCGTGTGTGTGTGTGTATATGTGTGTGGTGTTTTCATGAGTGTAAGCCCGTGAGAAAAATCAAGTCAGCGTCACGACTGCTTGTTTTTCTTGGCATTAATAAGTTGCCTATTTATATGTGGCCTCTTTGCTGGTAAACGTGCTTGTATGAAAAATGTGGAAGTTCATGGGTGTATGTGTGTGGTAAGTCCATGATTACCAACGTTAACATGCCAGTGTGTGTTGCGGGCCATAGGAATGTACATGTATGCAGGCATGGGCCTGTGTGTGTGTGTGTGTGTGTGTGTGTGTGTGCACGCGTGTGCGCAGCTGTGTGGCCCCATGTGTTTACACAGCGCTGAGGAGATAATGGTTCCTAGCTTTGACACTGAGCATTAAAAGAGACAGATGAGCCAACTATCATATACAACACATGCACACATATGCAGACACCAGTTCAAGTGCTAATGGGCCTGTGGTTCCTCATAAGGCACCGTGATTTACATTCCTAGAACACAGATGATGCCCCAATTTGAAACTTTTAGAGGAGGGCTCAGAATAATACAAAGGATTACTTGATACGAATACTACTGTACTAATACTAATGATTAAATGCATGTATGAAAATTCAAAAATCCTGTCAGGTTTGCTCATCCAAACCTCATTAGCATTAGAACTGAACATTATGAAAATGTATGAAACTTTCAAATCCTCTGAGAAAACATGTCAGCTTAGCTTATTTTAGCCAAACATTACCGCCGAAGTTGATGAAAACCTATGAGTATTACTTTAAAAACTACTCTCATCAGAATCATCATGCTTTATGTTTGCTGCTAATTCAAGTCGAACATCCATCCATCAATTTTCTGTACTACTTATTTTACACAGGTCATGGGGAAGCTAGAGCATATCCTAGGGGACTTGGGGAATACCCTGGACATGGTGCCAACTCATTGTAGCCCTCAATCGTACACACACACACTTTCAAACACCATGGACAATTTAGAGATGCTATGTAGCCTACAGCGCGTGTCTTTGGGCTAGGGAGGGAACCAGGGTACCCCCAAAGCACAGGGAGAACATACAAATCCACACACAAAGGGCAGAGGTAGGTTTCAAACCCCTGACCCAAGAAATGTGAGGTAAACATGGTATAACCACTATGGCTCTTATTATTATATAGTGAATATTACAATTCATTGATATTACTTAAAATGATCCCAGAAATTTTTATCTATTCAGCTTCCATATATGGACTTGTCTCCTGTTCCCACATTTCTCCAAAAAAGAAACCATTAGTCACCTAAGCAAACACTGATGTTTTTCTGCATATTATTACCACCCAGCACAGACATTCCTGTAGTCATATACACACACACATACACAGAACGAATGACATTGTGGCTCAGCACATCAAACAAAAGCCGAGTGAGTCTGGAGATACAGTATCAGTGTGGGAGGCACATGCTAATACTCTCAAATAAGATAAATGTGTGCTAGTGTTAGCCACTCCACCACACGTCTTACAGTAACAACATCATTTATATGTGGAGGAACGTTAATGGCACCTTGTGTTATCGCTGTGAATGCTAACAATGTTAATGTCTTTTAAGCCTGTCTTATGTCTGCAGTATTTATACAGGTAGTGTGGAGTTTTAAACAGAGGCTGCACTACCTGTCTGTTGTGTGTACTAAAAGAACTGCTAGAGAGATTATTATACATGACCTACAAAGGAGCTTATATAGAACTCGTCTTGTAGCATACTAGCGTATTTCACATAAATGCTTTCCCCAGAGATTCTTTTCAACAGCTTTAAACGGCTCTCGAATCTGATTCTGCCTGATTCTTATGATATGGATGTTTATTATAGATTCACTTAGAGGCTGAAAACTTTTAGCCAGCATCTGGACATCAAGAGCATGGCTATTAAATTGTAGATTGGCTGATTAAATTGCATATCACAATATGGGCTCAGACACTGAAATTCCCTTTGGGTCTAGACCCAAAACATGGCTTACTATCATCTGGCTGCTTATGAGCTTAACTGACCTATAGTGCAATACAAGAGTTGTCAGGGAAAACAGTGGTAAATGTCCACTTTTGAAATCAGGCAAGCAAGGGCTGTGGTCTATTCTGATGGGATTGTGACTATGTCCTATTTCCGCTGACGACTCTACCGATCTCTGAACTCTGAAGTGTAACGTAATTTGAAAACCAGGCATTTGAAAACCAACTTAATGTCACTTTTTGAAGTGAAAGTCTAAGCAACATGTCAAACAAATACAAATGAAGGGGCAAATAGATTATTGGCTGTCTTGTTACTTCTAGTTTATCACTCGTCCTATTTAAAATGGCTGTTTTGAATAGCCACTTAAAGGAAATGCTTTTAGTTAAATGCTGATAGTTAAATTAACTCAGGTGTAAAACCAGCCATCTGTCTTTCTGCATCAGCTTCTCCCATAAACACCTATATATGATGTGATCATCCCTACATTGATGGACTGATATTTAAGCAGTCATTTCTGTAGTAGTACACCACCTCTCTGGTTCTTGAATGACCTTCTGTCCTCACTGGTTATTGTACCTATTCCCATATTACATCAGAAGTTGAAATCATTTATATATTGAAATTATTTGCTCCCTAAACCCCAGAGCTTTCAGTAGCAGCAGTAATCAAGATGTTTTGAAACCCAAGCACTTATTAATAATAAATCAGCAGTGTATGAATGCTATAATGACAAATTCAGATGTAGTTTAGTGGGAAAGGGTTTGTATTACTTATATATATATAAATATATATATACATATAAAACATCATCTTGATTTGACCTTCAAATGGACAGAAGACTATTAGATTTGCTATTCAGGGTAAATCCAGGAAACAAACTGTGAAGGTTTAATTGATTAATGATTGGCAGGGTACTATTTATAAAGAAATTATTTTGTACAGAATCTGGGAATAGGATCTATAAAGGAATTTAAAGGGGATTAGTTTTTTTCTGGTATTAACCGTAACTGGAAATTAGATAATGTGATTTGCTGCATTTACACATGAAGGGAAGCTCAGTCTTTGTGTCGGCGGTCAGGATTGGGTGTATTAATGGAAGCGGGGTTTTTTTTTTTGGAAAAATGGCTGAACCCGTTCATCAGAGATGGGAACAGATGCCGGGCTGTTCCATTTACTAAATCAGCTATTATTTAAAGTCCATTTCAGTGATGGAGCTATCGATCTAAGTATCAGTCGTAGATGAAGAAGCTGTGATTTAAGATTAATGGTGACACCAAAACAACAAACAATGCTTTTAGTGGACAAAAGTGAAAAGATGAAGTGAAAACCAAGAGTGAAGGACAATTCTTCACAAGAACAATTTGACTTATAGACTACTCAAAGATCATATTTGTCACTATCTTGTAAAAGCCACAGTTCAAATTGTTCAAAAATGCCAGTAGCTCATACAGGGGTCAAATGCTACTTCCTGTTTTCTGGGGCACTTAGAGGGCAGGCAGTTCCCAAATTCAGCCCTGGCTCATTCTTTATGGGAGCTGTTAAATATAGGCTTGGCAAGGAGCGGAGGCACAATAATCAAACAGTTTACTGCACTGCGGCCTGGTTTCGTGGTGGTCTGGCTAGTGTTTGGTGGCCTTGTCTAACTGTTCAGGGGGGTGGAAAATAGACTCCCCTCTTTCTCCTGCTTCAGCTAGCCAGAGCTCGGAGCCTGGAGACATGCAAACTTAGCTCCCCTCCTGGAAAACATCAGCTATGGTCCTTTCCAGCTAAGGATGCCGCAAAATTTTGCTTTATTCTGGCATAATTAATGGATAGAACTGCTTTGTTAGTCATATTGCAGTGCACGCTAAGGAAATATGCCAGACACACTGATGGACATGATCTGTCAATCTCACACAACACAACACACGCAATGCTCCCTGCCTTGTTTTAATTCCCTGCAGGAGTATAATTATGTTTTTTCAAAAGAAGGCCAGTGAAGGAAAAGGGAAATAGAACTGTGTCAGACCTAGACCTGTGTGTGTATGTGTGGCAAAGAGGACATGACCTTACATACACACAAACAAAGCCAAGATCTACCGACCTTATTCAGAAAAACGTGCATGTTGGTGATGACTAAGTGCGTAGACTGCAGAGAGAATTGCTTTCAAAATGCCATTCTATTCCGTAGCCAGATGTGGATTCTGTTGCTTGCTGGCTTGTTGTTCATGTTTTAAACAGTGTGCTTCTATTAAATCTCACGTTTCTTAAATAAGTCAGAAGTTATATAGTATATTACATTTTAGAGTGCTGAATCTTCACAATTATATGGTTTTTATATATCTGTTCTAACCGCCTGCTGAGCTACACATATCAACCAAAGTAATCTGTTTGATGGTAGATCGATTTTTAACATGGGTTAATTAGCATACACAGATTCTTTTCAGAATCAGGATCACACAGGATTGGAGAAATAGACTATCATTGCACAATCTGGATTAAAAAAAAAAATGTTTATCATATAGTGAAAAGCAACATTTATCACTCTCCATTTGTTTACCATTTTTTACGTCTTGTTTTAAGTGTACACTGATGGACACATGTGTCTACCAAAATGTCAAGGCTGCAATACGGCATTCCTGAATTCTGCCTAAGTTTCAGCCTGAATATGCATCCTGTTCTCACAAATCCATATTTCAACAGGTTCAGTGATTTCACCTGCGAAGGAGCCGTGCGCCTGTTTTAACTCTTTCTCCATGAACAGCGCAGTTGACGAATGACATCTCTCCCTCTCTTTCTCTCTCGCCATCTCTATCTCTCCCTCAGTCTAAATGGTTTAATCACTCCAAATCAGTCACCACAATATGGGAGGAGAGGAGGAGAGCATGAGGTGTGTGAGGGTATTAGCGGAGGCCCGGCTTCCTCAGATGAAATTCTGCTTGCTCCCTCCCTCCCTTTCTTTTACTCTTACTCTCTTTCTTTTTACTCCCTCCATTCTTCCCTTAATAAAGAGAAAACACTCTATATCTTACACGTCGTCAGCCCCCGTCTGTTTGTCTATGCCTGCAGCACTTGTCCGGACCACTGAAGACTTACCTCTGTTGGAGTTTGTTTTTCTAGGGGACTTGACCTGCCCCCTGCCTTTACAAAGGGTTTGTGCATGTGTCTCGACCTGTAATACATTTTAAACTGCTAAAATAATCAGACCTATTTTCAAACGAAGATCAGTTTCCTGTTGATGCACTACTTATTTTCATTCATAGACTTAGGTCTCCTTTATCAGCATCTTTATTAACAATAGTTTGATCTTTTCAACAAACATCATTAGAACATCACTGATTGCCATTAATGTATATAATAGTCTGCTAGATCAAGCCGGAAACGTTCGAGTCCATTGGGCTAACCACTAACCTATTGAAAAAATTAGTAGATAAGTAGTATATGTTTAGCCTGATTTGGCCTTTACCCTCACTTTTCATACCTCTAAATCAGAACCTTTGTCTTTGACCCAACCAATTCTAAAATCTTACTCAACACACCATTAAAAATGCTCGATGGAAATCGACCTGTATATAAAAACATTGTGCCAGGCAGAAGAGCAGGTGATTTTATGCAAATCTACGCATTATTTTGAGCAGGATGTAATAGACAAGTGTTGACAAGCTAGCACACATTTTCCCACGCTCAGTTCCATTTAGAAGCCATTTAGACTCACCAATCCACCTACCTTTTGGCAGATGGGAAAAAAACATAGATGAAATGCATGCAACCACAGGGAGAACACGCGAAACTCCACACAGAAAGTAACCTAAGCTCAGGATCAAATCTGAGACGCTTGTCTGTGTTAAATATTACAATACTATATATCATCTGACAAAATATCAGCCCAACTTATGGGTATTATGAAATAAAAGATCCTAGACTATAAAATAAGTGATTTCCAGCGGGACGGAGTTTTCTGATACACAGCAAAATGAGATAAATCTGCACTCAAATTCTCATCTCAGATCAGTTCCATCTGTGAATACAGCCATAAAGTATAATGCTCCAGTGAGTTGGATTTATACATGAGCAGTAGATATTACTTGACTATTTGTGTGTTTGTAATGCTAGATGTTGGCTGCAATTTTGAGAAATTCTACATGGAGGAGATCTACACCGAACCAAGGTGCTACATTAAATCTATGTTTAAAGGTTGTTTTTTTTTTTTTACTAAAGACGGTTAGATTTCAAAAATAACATTCATTTTTTTTTATTTTCCTTTAGCTTGTTATCTTAGATGCTAAATATACACACAATATAAACATTCCAGTAGGCATTCTTGGTAACAACGTCTTAGCTTGTCTGTTTGGCTGTCTAGACACTTCATCTAATTTTCCTCATATGTAAATAACAGGTGAAATTTGTATAGCGTGCCAAGCCTCCAATCACAGACAGAAAATACTATAAACCATAACCGAGCTCTGTGGCACATGACCTCCTGTCGTACTTAACTATATTTATATCCGTCGACTAGTGTCATTAGTCTCCTTGATTTTAATTCAATTTCCCTGTGTGCTGTTGGAGTCATTAGAGATGGCCCAAGATGCCTCATTGATTCGGAGGCCTGAAGAGCTGTGTATGTGTATCCTATCTGCTGTCAGATCCATCACATACCACAGTGTATTATTTGCAATCTAAGCTCTGATCAAAGTTTTAGCTGATGTTTCCAGGGATGTTCATGCAGCGTTCTGGTGTGTGTACGCGCGTGTGTGAATCCAATAGGCCCTAGAGACCTCTTTGGTGCAACGTAACAGCAAAATATTGGACATAGGACACCCCTGATCAAACCCCATTACATTAAAGAAACATTAGAGGCAGTAGTTAAGGAGGGGATAGCTTGATCCATTTACATGTCAAAAAACAGGGGGAGTGTAGTCACAATCAATTAGATCTGCCAACAAGTGCACATCTTCAGATTCCCCTTTTCCATCCACTCCCTCTCGTCTATCTAATATTAATTTACTTTGTGCTATCAAGGAGTGTATTAGTGTCCATCCATCCATTTTTATCTACATCATAGAGATCAAGGCGTGTTAGGGACGAGACAAGGTTGTGCTGTTGGCGCCAGTTGTATTGGCCCCATCTTGAGCTCTGCAGTATGTGTGAATGAATGATTCTCTCTCAGGTGAACAAAGGACTTTCAGAGTCTCCGAAAATTCTTTTCACCGAAATGTCTTCTTCCTATAAGGCAGTCTTTCAGAAAGTGGTCGGATACATACAATATAGAGCAGAAAACTGAACTGAACTCGAATCTGGAATCTACTTGTTCTATTTAAAGTAAAGTGTTTAGCGTTGCTGCCTGACAGCTCCAGTGTTCCCTGTGTTGTCCAACGTGGCTTTCCTCAGAGAACTAAAATTGTGTGTAGGTTTAAAAGAGTGTGTGTAAAAAAGTCAATTATTACACTCTTGTTCAAACTTTTATTTGCTTGAGTCGTTAGAACGATTTAACCATTGTCATGATAACCGTTGTACAGTGATGTAACAATGTCTAATTTATAATCACAAATCACATCATCCATACTGTTTTCGTGCTAGCCTATGTCACATGCTATTACTGTGATAATATCTGTTACTCTTTCTTCACTGAGCCAGTAGATCATCACAGGCTCCATGGTAAAATGCACACTTGCAAAATTTCTTTTGTTTGGGGATGAAGTGTCCTGATTTTATGATTCCGTAATAAAAAGAGGTTAATATGGGTTAAGATTCTCAGCCGTCCCAAAGCTCTCTGGAGCCGTTCCTTATTAATCCTTTTCACCCCCTCAAGACATTAGTGCCAGGTTTATCCGGATTTACCTCGTTCACTTCACACTGTTCAAACGCTCACATCATCCAAGAAGGACTCGTACACCGGACCGATGAGAACAGCAGAGGCAGAACAGCAGAAACAAAAATGTTTCAGCTCGTGCGAAATTAAAAACATGTCCCTCCCAGAATTTTTGTTTTTTTTTTCCTTTCAAGCTGAGGTGTGTGATGACAAATCCAACACTCGGCTGCATAATCCAGGCAGACCATTTTATGCCCATATCTGCCATCAAGCCTACGTCAGGTGACCTATTTTTCACAGCTATGATATAAATCCCAGCACCATAGAGCAGAATTTTACCATGGAGTGACTGGGCACACTTGCTTTTTTGTGTTTGTGTGTGTGTGTGTGTGTGTAAGAGAGGGAGAGACAGAGAGAAAGAATCAGTTTTTCTGAGCCAAGTAAGATGTCTTTTAGAAGGAATTTAACTTGGCACTTGCTCACATTGACACTGACATTGGAAAAAGTAGAACAAATTGTAAATAGATTGCATTTGATCCCCTGCACTGATTAAAACTGACTGTTCTTACTTCACTCTTCCCTTTATATCACTTGTGTTCCCGTGTAGTGAATGGAGCAGGGTCCTTATTTAGACAGTGTAATGTGAAGGGTAATTTGGGATGAGGCGGTGCTCACACTAATGTAATTTCACTCTTTTGGGAGTGTGTGCTTGTTTGAGTCATAGGTCTGTAGGTCAAAGGTCAACATAACCCGGGCATCTGCTGAGCGCCATGGAAACTATCAACCTTCAGATTCTGTTCAGGTTTAAACCACCCATGTTTAATTTGAAACGAAAGCGGAGCAATGCTAGCAGTTCCAAAATGAAACTTAAGGAGGATGAATGATGCAAAGGGGAAAAAAAGCTAGTTCGTTTATATTACATACAATTTAAACATGTACATTTCAAAACAGTGTTGTTGATGTCTGTAAGGAATATATATATATATATATATATATATATATATATATATATATATATTTAAGTTTCCCTCAGGTGAAGGTTCCGAACAAAACATGGACGCAAAGGTTTATAATTAATTAGTATCAGTACTTTTTTTTGGCGTAGTCATTTCTTTCAGCTTTGCCTCGCTATTATATGTAAAAATTTATATATTATAAAATGGATTGAAATTCAACAAATTTACAGTTATCTGTATAATTACTGTGCTGTGAAATTCTGTTATCTATGGTCCTTGTTTTCTCTGCTGCTCTTATTAAAAATCTAAAAAATAAGGAACAACAACAACCTTTATAATAGATGTTCCTTAACACCAGCCATTTAATCAGGCTGAAGGATTACACACTTTGAGGTGTCCTGATCAGGCAGGGTTTAGAAGCTACTTCCTCTGTCTGTTGCTGTCCTTCTCTCCAGTCCTTGCGTCCCCGGATCGCCTTTCTAAGAAGCATCATGGTAGCGTATTTTCAGTATCAGCCGTGTGTTAAGGTCCATCGAAATTGGCACATGTCCTCCATTGACATCCATAAGGCTCTTATGTTAGGCTGTGTCTGGGCAGAAGCAGTGATTTACACTGTCATGGTGGGGACAAAACCGGCCGAGGTGACAAAGACCGGCTGTTTTAACCACCTGGACCTGCTGATGAGCTTTGGGTGTTTATTAGTCTGTGTGATGTTGCTGTGCTTTATACTAGCCTTGCACTTTACTTCAATCATTGTACAGTTCTGTTGAAATGTCTGCCATTAAAAAAACATTATCACTGTTTGTTGAGAGAAACAAAACCCATCCCAGGAGTCGTACTGTAAAAAAAAAAAAAAAAAAAAAAAGGTTTATGATAATTAAGAAGGTAAAGTTTGTTAGCTCCTAAGTTAGTTAGTAAGCTAGCCAGGCTGCTGAAGAAATCATTTTACAGCCCACAAATCTTGTGGAATTTGCAGTGGCATTTCTGAAAGAATACACAAAAATTGTGTATTTCTACAAAATCACCTTTTCAGTAGAGCTTTGCTAGTTTGAAGAAGTCTGATTTAAATTTACAAATGTGATTAAATACTAATATAAATTCAAAGGGGAATGTGTGGTTGGGGCAATTGGGAATTATTATTATTATTATTATTATTATTATTATTATTATTTATTTATTTATTTATTTATTTATTTATTTATAATAATAATAATAATAATAATAATAAAACATTCATTTTTAAAACAGCAAAAATAATTGCTTATTAATTTGATGAATAATGCATCTATTTATTTGCATTTTTATTGAAGAATAAATATCAAATGCATAAATATTTGGGTTTTTTAATTAATTACATTTGTAAATACACAATGGAGATAGGAAAGGTGTACTAGCATGTCTTTCTTAAAGAACTCTATTTTTGCTCAATCCATCACTTCTTTTTCACACTAAAGGTCCACCCCCTGCAGCCCGTGTCTAATTGGACAAACAGGCTCAGCAGGGGAGGGGTCACTGACATGCGCCAGCTTTGATATATGGGCACAAAGGCACTGGCTTTCAGAACACAGCCCTAAAGAGCTTAACCACTCAAATTGCATCGCACGTCTCTGATTATAGTGGCTGGATTCCGTATGTAACTCTACAGGTCTAAATATAGTTTTGTTATCAACAGTTGGCAGAACAGTTGGACAGTATTTGACGTTTTTCATGTCTGTACATGCTTAAACCACAATGTTTTGGTGGCATGTGGGTCCAGAGCTTGTGTGTGTTTAAGGAAGCTAGAGTAGTTGATTAGGTAATGGCTGACATGGCCCTATGGGGCTGTAGACTGGGAGAGGTCCCTCTGATTACAGCTAATGACCCAGAAGGCTATCATAACACACTCACACACACACACACACAGATACACACAAAGTGGCCAAAGCATGCTGTCAGGCCACCCATGCACTTCCTATGGGTCTACCTTCATTTCCTTATACTGGTCATGAGCGATGAGAGCTGTAATACAGAAGGTGTGTGTGTGTGTGTGTGTGTGTTCATTCAGGGCTGCAAGTATACACGGAAATGTTCACAATAAAGATTTATGATATTATGAAAGTCAGGGGAGAACAAAAAAAAATATACAAGATACAGCTCCCACTCCTTCTCGCTTCCTCTTTCTCTCCATCTTTCAGAGAAAGGGGCCAAAAGGAAGTGACATCATCCGGATTCTGTCACTGGCCGACATGCCTTAATTTGGTGCACTGAGGAATTCCTGCTGAAAAGGAAAGAAATGTGTTGCAGGGGTTATATGCTCTCCTGCCAGTGTTTACAGATAAAATTGTGAGCTTGGTTGTCAGTGATGCCATAGCTGGTCATGGAGTGGGATTCCTTTCTTCTCTTGTTGAGCAGAGCAATGCTGTTATATTGTTGGGGTCTATGAGTCAGCAACATCGGTTTGGTTCCAGCACCAAAATTCAAGAACTGTAAACCAGTGATGGTCACAACTTTCCTTACGTTTTAACTGAAAAGCAATAAAGGCATCTCTCATCTTGCAGGCAGTTGTCTAGGACAGAATCTTTATTTTATTTTGGTTCACAAACTTGTGAACTACTTCATAGTTGTTATTAATTTTATACCCTTCATTAGTAAACTTCCACATCTGATTAAAAATTGGTTTGGCTATGAAACTGGTGGAAACATAGGCCAGTTTTTAAAATGGTCCATTGGTCCCCTGAACCCACACCATTTCCAGCACCAACTCCATGTCAGTGCAAATGGGGTATTTGTTTCTCCACTTCTCTACTTTTTCTTCAGCAAATCCTCCCAGGCTCTTTCAAGAGCATACAAACAGACACACATGCTCTCTTTTTAGCATACTCCATCCACATCACACACCCCTTGGATCTTTGTGAGTGACCCAGAATTGCCGGTGCCTTTGATTTGTGGTTCACCCCGAACTGGGTGCGTAGCAGATGGATGCAGGAACGAATGGATGAGGAGGTGTAGAAGAGCAGGCCAGAGTTTCCATGCTTTAAACTGTGGTCTCTGAGGTGGCAAGCCTCATTTGCTCGCTCAATGAAGGCTGTCTCCTGTGCCGGGCCTCACCGTTCTACTTCTTTATGGAGCTAAAAACTTGCTTTCCATTGCATGGTATGCATCAGTGGAAAGTGAGACAGAGAAAGGCTATAAGGAATAATACAAAAAAACATAATGATTTCTTTTGCCTTATATTTCTTATTTCATGCACTTCATGGAATCAGCAAAAAGAAGAGTATAACCAAGAGAAAAGTTAGCACCTCTGTCTAGTATATCCATTTCGTTCCATCTAGTAGCCAAACAGTTATGATCTCTGGAGGAACTCCAATTTCTGTTGGTCATTTTTTTGTTTTGTTAAAATATAAAAGCAAACTGTTTCCTTTCTGAAAAGGTTAAAACCTTCTCTTTTTTTTTTTTAGAAACTAGAACCATTAAGCTATCCAAAGAATTCTCAATGAAACTTTTATTTTTTCTAAGAGCAATCACAGGTGCCATTTAGTACTGAGCTGGCAGTTATATTTTAAGTACAGTACTGTGTCTTCCATTCTTGTTCCAAAAAAAAAACAGAAGCTGATCTGAATTTGACTTTCTACTATCTGCCTCATCTTTAGTTTGAAACTGTCTCATTCATGTAGTTGACCTTGTTGACCTTGACTCCTTGTTGTCAGCATTGGAAATTTTGAACATTTGTGGTCACTGAAAATATGGTTAGTTATGGTTAGTTATACTAGTTTATCCTGCTCTTTAGCATGGTTAGGGGACTGGGGAACAGTCACTACTTGGAGTCTGTCTCAGCCACATGATTTTGGGGAAGGTCTCTTGCTCCTTGATGATGGTTTAGCCTTGCCAGGTTTTTTCTACATTTGAACTCACTTTTTTTATCATTTCTTTGCAACTAGTGCTGCTTCATTTTATTTTGACATTAGCTAGCTAATAAACTGCTAGCCTTTAATAAAGCCGATAGATGAATTGTTAGATGCAAAGCGTCATCCACCATTACATGATGTAAGAGGGCCCGGTGTCTACTAAGAGGCACTCTCTCATTAACAAACAGTACACTAATAAAGTTCACTTGTGGACAACGATCCGAGGTTAATATCCATTGCCAAGGCCATGTTTGACCAGGAGTTCCTTGGAAATCCATGATTTGCTTGCCCTTTAGATTCACCCGCAGCATGCACTGCATTTTATAGGGATGGTGTGGTTGTATGAAGGGAGACATTTGAGAATTGCCATTAGAGAGCACTACTGGACAGTGAGGGTGGAAGCAACCTCCTCTCAATTCCCGAGCCCCACTTTGAAAAGCAAACTTGAGGCCAGGAGTGTTTACTTTGGCCCAGCCTGAGGCAGATCGATGATCTGCAAAGTGGATTTGTTATTGCCTTGTTTGCCTTGGCAGCCCTTGAGAGCGGCACACTGATTGCTGCCCCAGATGTCTACAGTACGCACACACATTCGCACACGTACACACACACCTACAGGAACGTATGGCTCATTTTCAGTCACCTTTTCACTTTGTTACTGTGGTATTCCATCGCTTGCCTCCAAACATCCACCATTAGCCCCAATCATTGCAGCTTGAGGGGTATTACTACCTTCTTCTTTCTCTTCCATCATGATTGCTTCCTGTCACTTATTAGCACCTGGAGTGGAGGGAGATGAAAGAAGGTTTCTGCTTTTTATTTAGTGAAGAGGTTCAGCTGTAAAGGCTCCTTCATCACCATCATCATCAAAATTTGTTGAGCTATAACATTTCTTTGCCTCAGCCTGGTTTTCGTTCAATGATACTGTGGGTCATTGCTCAGCCTACAGTCTGTAATTTAATACAGTTTACAAAAGAAACGTCCCCTATTCCCATAAAACCACACAAACCATGTTAAATAAAATATATTATGCATTCTGTAACAGTGATAATAGAAACTGGTAGACATATAAATGGAACAAGTGAGATATGCGAGAAAGACAGATTGAGCGTATCCACCCAATCTTTGCCATTTCTCAAACTCTTGGTACTCTCGATGTCTGGATTGAGCTGCATCATGGGCCTCGTGCACTCTGTCTGTGTGGCCAAATAAAAATGACCTCCTGACACTTTTATGGCAAGACACATTTGTGAGGATTTATAGTAGTTGTTTTCTTGCCGTCTAAAGTGAGTCTGTCCGGGGCCTAGGGCTTATTGCCTCTGTCAGCACATATTAAATGTTTATGCTGTTTGTCTCCAACACTTGTCCTCTATTTGAAGCTGCTTGACTCTTAGCCTCTGTGCTAGGGTGTGTCCCATCCATGGCTACTGTCACTGTACCATAACAATAAGAAAAATGTAGCTTTTAACCTTACAGAACACTTGGCTCAAGAGACGTATGTCCACAATTTTTGCTTCAGAAATGGCAGAGAATCGACATTTTAGAACGTAGTGTTTTTTCTGATTTCCACTGTTTTGTGCTCTTTTCTGTGACTATTTTGTATTTTCTAAAGTGGGTTTATTATAGGTTTGTTTTAAGAAATAAAATAAAAGTGATCCAGTGAAGCCGAGTTTTGTGATTTTACAGGCTCCATGTTGTCTGACCATACGAATATTTCTTTTATGCCATTATTTCGGTGCATTGTATTGTATTGTTCATACCTTGGCACTGTTGCATTATTGATTTTGATTGGTCAGAATCTAATTTACTTTTCGGTAACAACAGCTCTGACATTGCGGTTTCTTTGTAACATGACAAGCTGCTGATGAGGGGAAGGCTGTTTATAGCTGATAAACAATACATGATAAGCTGTAAGAATACCCAATATCATATCAAATCAGAACACCACAGATAAAAAATACAAATTGATTTTTATCCAAAAATGGCTGATTCTCTGCTTTCTGTCCTGTGGTCAGTCCGTGATTTCTCCAACAGCAAGATTATGGCCATGAATGAGGATAGAAAGTAGTAGCCCACCTTTTTTCTTCTCAACAAGCCCCTTCCATAGTGGTATTTTGAAGGCAGTCTTGCTTTATCCCTTTGGCTGACTCTTAAACCCCAAAAAGTTTATTTCTTTTCCTCTCTTTTATCGTAATTATTTGGCACATCTCACTGGGACTGCTTGACATTTTTACAGCAGTAATTGAGGTTAAGCGCTTTTATCAAAAGGTTGCAGTGAAGGACTTAAACTTATAACCTTACCTTTACGAGCACAGATCAAAGACAGACCAATGAGTTGAATGTGTTCTAACTTTTTTTTTTTAATGGAGGTGTGCTTTAGGGTTTCACATAGGCTTCGTGATATTTGGTGAGAGTTACCCACTGAACGTCAAACATTCGGGGTCAGTTGTGAAATCAGGCTTTACCCATTAGTCCTGTTCATTCACAAAACATAATCAGACTCTTGCATGTGTACATCAACACACTGTTAAACTGTCAAATCATCTCTGGCCCTAGTGGAAGTGTTTTGCAGGATCCATGCTGTGTGCATCATTTCTGTTTGGATTAAGGTGAGAATGCAGACAGCCCAGTGAAGCACAGTGAACTGTGAGGCCTGTGAGGCATCTAACACCTCCTCTGTCACTGGAATTTTGTGTCAATGCTTAACACAACCGTATACACAGAGATGCAAGCTTTTAATAAGCTCACTCAGTATTCCTCTACTCTCTCTTTATTTCCCTGCTTCTTATCTTTCTGGTGTCTTGAACAGAAAGTGAACTGGAAGGATGTGTCTCTCAAACCATTCAGCTCTCATGACTAATATTTATTTATAGAAATACAGATGTAAAAATGATTTTCACCACCATACATGGATGTCATTCAAACCTATTGCTAGAATGTAGCAATGGAAATGGAGGACTTACAGGTGATGAGGTGCAAACAGGTTTGGAGACCAAATCATGCAGGAGCACCAGTCACATTGCAACCTTCGACATTTTTGAAGCTTGTGGCCAGAAAAGTGTACAAGACATATGAGATAATATCTGACTCTTCAAGTTATTGAATAGCTATGTGGCATAAAAAAAAGGTAAATCAGCCAAATCAGATGTGGAGCCAGGTATGAAAATGTCACTGATGTTTAACTGCAGGGTTTATTTTTGGTTTGTTTGTTTGTTTATTTTTTATTTTTGTGGTTACTTGACCTTCAAGAACTTCTAAAGTGATTAAGATGCATAAGAAAATATGGGAAATATATGTTCTTATAAACATATTATTGAAATATATGTTATTACATATTGTTCCATATGTTCCAGGCCAACACACATATATGACTTTGGGTCATCTCAGTTATTACAGACACACATGAGCTATTCCAGTGGCTGGAGATGTTCATGGTGATGAGCGTAAATGAGTAAATGAAAGGAATTTGACAGAGATTATTATAATATATTGCTTGCTTCAGATTAACAAAGACCAGTGACCTTCTAAACAGTTTTTTGACTTCATGTTCCTATGCATAATAAAATCTGATTCATTAAAGGCATGTAAACTGACAGAAAACTGGTCCACTTTTAGGTATATCTTAAAATGGGTCAGTTTATTGCCGAAAACAAAAATAACCAGATAAACACCTGCCATGCATTGTGGAGATGTGGAGATGGAGATGAGAGTCGGTGCTTTCTATGAGCAAGCAGAAGTCAGGTGGAGCTCCAGTTCTAATCAATCATATCACTTTCCCCTGCAGAGCACACACCATGGCAGCCTTCATCATGATGATGACAGATAATGCAGCATGACAAGGCTGGGAGTTGCACAAACATGCAAACACACACAGCGCACCATGACAGAGAGAGAGAGAGACAGAGAGAGAGAGAGAGAGAGAGAGAGGGAGAGAGCACAGGAGAGAGAGTGGAAAATTTTATTTTTTTGCCAGTCCTTTACAGATATTTCACACATTACGTTAACAAATGTAGTTCATTTATGATTTTTCCACATATATCATTTTTCCAGTAAGTTCTTATATTCTCATGTCAAATTCAGATTTATATGATGTCACATCTTTCTAAAATTCAGAGTGTAACACATATTACGTATGATCAGCATGTGAAATATAGAGAAATTTGAAATTTCATCTTTAAGGGACAGCTCTGGTGCTTGTTTGGCACGTCCCTCTTGGAAAATGGCAAGTAAACTCATTCGTGATCTTAGAAAATGATGCATATCACTAGACTTCCTGTCTTTTATTCTCCCAGTCTCCGATCTACACACACACACACGCAGAATGAGATCATACTCTGTAAGTCTAATGCCCTTGGATTTCCTTCACATTGTTGTGTGCATGCATGTCAGATTAAATGCATGTGTGATGGTGGATTGCATATGCCTTAAAGTGACAGTAAACAATGCTGTGACCTGTTACAAACACACGTATGCTCCCCACCTAGACACACGCTGCAAGCGTGAACTTTTGTGGTTTACTGCAGTAAACATGGCCAGCACGCTGCAATCTTACAAGCTGGGAACGCTGTTGATGTGTTAGCCTCTAGCAAGCTTCAGCGGTCCTGTTGAAATAGATGGTTTGTTATATTCGACTGTGTTGACAGAATATAAACAGCCCAAGTCAGTTCCAGCATCGTGGACATAAACTAAGCTGGCCATTAATCGTGCACAAGCAGTACACGCTAGGTGCTAGCGTGACAAACGTAACTAGCAGTGATAGGTCAAATGATAAATGCAGCAAGTCTCACACGCATCTCTTTAATGCTGTCCTCAGCTTTTTTTTTTTGCTCCGTAAATGACATGTTTAGAGTCAGAAATGTGTACACTGCCACCATATGAGTGTGATCAACGCTCCCACCTTGAAGTGCACACAAATGCTTGTTTATAGTGCTCATCAATATATCATGCATATTTGTTGCCAGGGAGAGAAATGGATCTATTCCTAATGAACATACACTAGCGGCGCAGCACTTGCCTGTTCTCTTCCCGAAGTGGGTGGTAAGCACATTAACAGCTCAGTGTAAACACTGTGTTTCTTCGTTAGCATTTGGCGTAACGCTACTCAAGCCATTAATGCCTGCCAGAGTGAGAGGAAGAGGGATCATGCTATGCTTGAGGCAGCTTGTTATTAATGTGGCGGGGTAATATACTGTTTATATATGTCCTCACCACCCCATTCATAACACAGGAAGTGGGAAAGGGGAGCAGTGTGGGATTCATTCATGTAAAGCATTCGGTAGGAGGGTTCACAGTGTACCAAAGTCAGAATCTTTCACATACATTCTAACTTAGCGTAAGTGAATGTTAGCTATTTGAATTCTTCCACTTGTCCACAAACAACCTTGCATTGATTTTTATTTCACATTAGCTCGTCATTATTAACCTTAAGCTCCATTTTGGATTGAAGCCATAAAGTACAAAATTCTCATAAAGTACAAATATCATGAAGAGTGATGTACGTTATTTTATTTATTTGAATGCATTTGCAGAGTCATTCCTTGTGTTCTGGTGCAGTCAGTCCCAGCTTACATGTAGGAGAAGGTTAATCTGCTCTGAGTAGCCTTTTGTTTCTTTCGTCTCTTTCAGGAGGTTTCGGTCGTGTCTGTGAAGCCTGCAGCCATGAAGAACAGCTTTTAAAATCCAACATAGTCATTTTGAAAAATTGCTCCCTTTTCCCAAAACGTGCTTTTAAGACTGCTGAATGTGTGTGTGTGAGTGTGTGAGTGTGGCTGGCAGGCAGATTGAGTGAATGAGAGCGTGAAGAAAGAACCTCAGACTTTGCTGATGTGATTACACACACTTTTTCAGACCAAGGACTTAGCAAGCATGTGAGGAAGGGCACCGTAAGGGAGAAAACGATTTATCAGCCAACACTCCAAGCGCACGGAGAAAAAGATGATGAAGTGAGGCATGGATCAGGCGGCTAATCCGAAGCACTTATATCTCCATTAACTACCCAACATCCATGAAGCACTTACAGCCATGGCAATTGTGAAGCAGTTGGAGAGAAGCCATAAAGAGACTGAGACAAAGACAAGTGCCATGATGACGGTGGTGATGATGATGATGGTTGATTTGTTCTTTGAAGACCTATGCTAAAAAAAAAAAAAACGAAGTTTCTTCAAATATTCCTTGTATGTTTAATGGTTTTACCTTGGAACGTTTCCGAAGGAAAATCCTCTGTCCTACATAGAACTTCACATAGATTGACAAACCAAAGAAGCTTTATCATGATATATGTAAACTTCTTTTTTCAAGGTTGGGGAAACTGGGGATTAAACAGAACTGTATTGTTACTGATAATATGACATGACAGGACATGCTGTTATAGGAAAACAATCAGCAATGAAGCACTGATTTATGGAATCGTTGTAAATGCTCATTTATTTTCCAATAACAGTAGTGCTTGCACCACAGAAATTTGCCAGTGCTGAAATATCATGCTTTTATACTATACTGCTTATAGTTGTATTTATATGATAACCTATACATCTTTATTTCACCATAATTTCATAACATGCATCATTTTGAAATTGTGCATTCCAACCATCAAGCAAATAGCCATTCTAAAGTGCATGTGTAATAACTGCTGCTGCATTTATACACATGGCCTGTACTCTAGCTGTTTGGGTTTTTTGAGTTCCAGTATGAAGCAATATAAAACGAAGGATATCCTGGATAATTTATAACTATTTATTTATATTTGTATAAAATTGTCTTATTTAGGTTTGAAAATGTATGCTGGAGTGCTATTTCACTTACATGTGAAATAAATTGTTGCCTGTGGTTATGATTAGGTCAAATGCAAGATAAAGTCAACAAAAAAAAAAAAAAAAAAGTGTGCACGTCATATTGAGAAAGTATGTACACTTAAATGTCCAACTCTGGGCTTTTTTCCATCTTCCCCATAGATTGTATCTGTGCTGAAAGGAGGAAGCAACTTGTCTACAGTGGCCTATTGAGCAATCCCATTCCCATTTTGACGATTTATTGATGTTATTCCAAGCTGATATACATAATTTAACAAGAACACCCACCTCCCTACCCTTGGGTGATTTGTGCTGCAGGAGGAAGAACTGACTTTTTACATTTATTTAACAGTGTCTCAATTTTTTCCCTTCATCCCTGTTTTTGTGTCTGGAGTGTGAAAGGTGCATTGAGCAAGATGGTTTTATCAACAGAAAAACAGCCAGTCTCTGTTTGGAGCGGTAACAGAATTGATCTGTCTGGATCTCCTGCCTTTTTAAACTGGTGTTGGAATGAGATATTCTTATCCCATGTCTGTTTTCTCAAGCGCTTGTTTTCGAATTTTGGGCCTCGAGAGCATGACCGCAAGCTAGTTCAGAGTGCACTAGGGCACAAACACATTTTTAAAGGTCTCCTAAACATTTTTTTGTTGTGAATGAGCCGATTAAATCTCTGTGGAAATTTCAGCACTGTGAGATAAGCCCCAGCTTGTTGGCCAGCAGCTGCGCCAGCCATAATCTCTTGCACACTCTTTTTCATTTCTCATAATGATAAAAAAAAAAAAAACACTGTTATGTTTGCAAAGCCTGCGAACATAGGGTAGTGTCATTCAATGTGCATGCAAGGATTAAGTCCAGGTCCATTCCTCCCTCTTGCTCTCTCTCTTTATTTCTCTCACTCTCTCTCATTTACTCTCCCCATGTGAACTCCAGAGACACATTATTATTTCATGGTGCCATTTTAAAAGCTGGGTGGGAAAGCTTCGCTATGCAGACTGTCAGACAGTTGAGATGAAGAGTACATATCTTTTTGTTCCACAGAAGAAGCTCGCTCCCTTGACCAAGATCTGGAAAATTTATTGCCTTACTCTGAGTTATGAACCTGAAATAGCTTCAGCTGATATAATTTAGGCCTACAACTCTAGGGGCCCACCAGACAAGATAGTTAGCAGGGTAGCATGGATTTTATATTTAGACTTAAATGAACTACCTGGCATGATATAGTATGGTTCACCAACATTTCATATCTACACAGGCTTCTCAGTGTGCTACGATTTCCATCTCGTTTTGGAATGAGTACAGGTATTCTTCCAACAGATCCTCAGTTTTCACAGATGAAAAAGTCATTAAACAAAGCCTCATTTGAACATGCTCCTTTTCTGTCCACTTTGATGGTCATAGTTGGTCAGATGGATCAATGGCAGGTGGCATTTAGCCAGATGAAGCATTATAAAGTATATCTGTGGTCACCAAGTTTCCACCTGGCTTTGTGTGTGTACTAGGAGCTGGTAGCCTCCACTTTTATCCCTGCAGACTAAGACACACTTACAGGCTTTCTCCAATGACTTGTGTGTCTTACCTTGTACATACTATCACATAAGAGGCCACTTAGCAGCAAACACAATGTATTCATTAGCACGCTATATTTTCTTTGAAGTACACTACAAATCATGATGATTTGATTTGTTGGAGCCTCCATTAATTTCACTTGCACTGATATTGGAAAGCCCTTAAAATGTTGATGGGATGTCCACCAAGGGGAGAGAGAGCGAAGGTAAGAAAACAAAAGGATCAAAATACATGGTTGGCCTTCCCAATCATTCCCTCCTTTGGATGTGGGCATCAGTGGAGGGTTCGAGGGGGAGGTGACCGGCGCATTAGCAGCTGTCAGAGGCTTCAGCGTGTGGCTGAAGGAGTGCAGAGTCCAGGCACAGGGCTAGATAGCCACTGGGCTCCACATCAAAGCCTATACTGATAACCTCCATTGCATTTCATGCGTGAGGTATCTGTCCAGCGAGTACCTCACCCTACTCCCCCGACATCCGAAGCCTGTACACCGCTATCTCTGCAGTCTGGGCTTTGTGATTTCTATGGACCAGATGACTTCCTCCTTCTCTCTCTTCCTCTGTTTTCTCCTCATTTTTATCATACTGCAGGCCTCTTCCCTTGAACAACCAAAGCCTAGAGAGAATGACCTTTCTAAAGTATCCAAAATAAAGATTTTGGTATCACAGCAGTAACAATCATGAAAGTCAGGCTTAGAGATCAGACAGATCCAGCATTTCCAGTTTCCTGATAAAAATTCCCCCCAGCCAAGCAGATTTTAGTGAAGACACTAGAGCCCATATTCCCTTTCCACTATGCGGATATTTTACTATATTTTTAAGAAATATTGTTGATGTGGATATTTAAAATGTTAAATTGTTGTATTCAAAATTCTGTCTTTATTGAAGTAATATGCATATGTTTGCTAAAAATCAGTATTTTCATGCCATCAAGAAAGGTACAGGCTCTTCCACACCAACTACTGGATATTGGATAATCTTGGATGAACTTTTACCTGAGCTTGGGCAACAACATGGCCATATAGGAACTTTGGGAGGTTAGGCAATTATAACTTGTACTAAGTGGTATTTGATTTCTCTCTAACTAAACTATCCTAGAATAAAGTAGCTTAATAGCTAGATAGGATGTCAGTCATACATACAGTTTTTACAGAAAAGCTGTAACGGCTCAAACCTCCATAGGCACTGGTGTCACTGGTGTCAGTCCACTGCCTTAGTGTTTGCCATACTTCATGTCCAGGATTTAAAGAGAGGCTCAGATCTCTGCCAGTGTTTCAAACACAGACACTTTTTTTCATTCACTTAGCTCATACTCTGTCATGAAGTTACCATGAATTATGTGCTACTTTTATCTTGCTATCCTTTTATTTCCTCCTTTTTGGAAACAAGAAAAGATAAACCTGTGTCCCTCATCTTAATCATGTCTTAAAGTCATTTCCACCACACGCTAAAACTAGAATAGAAGAAGATTCCTTTTCAGGCCTCAACTGTTGTAAATCAACTGCTTTCTTTATGTGAAAGATCTTGAGATGTCTTTGCTGTAGATCCAAATGTTTTATGCCCTGACTGTATCATTTTAAACCAATGTTGGGTAGATAAATTGTTTCATTATCTTTTGTTTATGACTAGGAGAGAACCTACTAAAACAACGCACTCATTTTCTCCTACCATTCCACCCTCACCTCTTCTTCCCACTGCCTATGATGCACTAGTCTATTGCACAAAGGTCACATTAAGCAAATAAAACCATGTGTTTCTATGTATGACTCAGAAAGGTCAGAAAAGGATAAATGTGCTCACCAAATTTGGATAGTTGTTAACAATACAGTGGTATGTAATATAGCGCTACTGTATGATATGCGACATTAGGCCTTGTTAGCAAGGTTTGTTAATGTAATTATGATAATATAAATAAACCATTCAAGATTACTTATCTGCTTTAGTATCGTGGCTTTCAGAGAGGTTTTTTATTTTTTTTCAGGATATTAGCCATAACACTGACATCCTAAAACGTACAATGTTTTGCTTGAGTAGTGTGAGAAAATATTGACCAAATTTAACATCTCTATGACTTGCTGTTTGGTCTGCATTATCTGTTTTAGGAGAGAAAAATAAGTATAACAAGCAACCAAGAAAATACCTCAAGCAGTAATGATAACAATAATAATAATATGTAAAAAAAAAAAAAAAATCGACATTTTCTTTAAACAACCTTCTTGTTTCATTGAACTGTTGATTTTCTTATGTTTATTTTTTTTAGCGCAGGAGGATTCACAGAGAAATAGAAGGTCACAAGACTTTAATGCATTTAGCATCGACTGCACCCCCCCTTCTCTTGTGCACTGCGTCTATTAGGCTCTGATTCGATTTGGCCCTATTCATTTGCAGGCCGAGCAGCGGGGACCCACGCTGGCTCGCTCGCCTTCCCACTAATTGGAAATTCTGTCTCTACTCAGCCTCTATTCGATTACAGCATAGACTCCCAGACACTTGTACGCTGCGCTTGTGCCTCCATTTCTACGGACCTAATCTAACACAAAATTCATTACTGATCGCATTAGGGTTGAGGTCACAGACATGGACAGAACTCAGCCTATGAGGAAGGAAAGAGGGAAGAAATGCGGAGGAGGTGCAAGGTAAACAGAAAACGAAAAAAGGACTCCATATTGGGTGAACAGCAATAGCAATATACTTCATTTCCATTTAAAAAGATGAGCAACGAGTCATTTTTGTTTTTCTTACCCTTGGTTTTTTTTTTCCAACAGGCTTGACCTGAAGGCACCCCAACACCTGTGTGTTACCCTGACCATAACTCCCAGTGTATAGTAGTGTTGTTATTATTATTATTATGAGCACGCCTTATGATTCGTTCCTAAATTCATCTCGTGTGGACAGCCGAGTGGCAGCAGATGGTTTGATGCTCACTCTGTACATGGGATGGACAGGATTCTCAAAGGATAGCTGTCCATATGAGGTCAGCTCAGGAGGAACAGGAGGCCCCACATTCTTTTCCGAAGATGGCTGTGCTAAGAGTCTATCCGTGTTCTATCTGGTCACAAGTGAAATACAGAGAGGTAAAATGGTATACACTAATCATTCACTATCATTAAAGTTATTCATCTACAGTGTGGTGTGCTTTCTAAATATCTGCTTTAGTTTCATTTTGTTCATAAAACCAAAAATTACAGCAAAAAATGTCTGTAGTGTATATTAAAGTATATTTAATGTAGCTTTTTTTTTTACTGAAATATTACCAGAAATTCTGTGGAATTTGTAGAAGACTAAAATTCCTGAAACCATCCTTAAACCTGGAGTCTAGAACAGAAAATAAGATACAAGCACATATCTTTTCCCAAACATGAGCGTACTCCTTCTGTAATCAGATTTCCCAAGGTCTACTACAATGATTCCAATTGAGTTTCACTTATTGGTGTTAATCCAAGACAAATTCCGTTCTACTAGAGAGAACATAAGAGCAGGAGGGCTCAGGTTTCTCTCACAGTATTACTGGATTAGTTTCACATTGGAGTCCTTTCTTGCTTTGCTATACTATAGAATATGATAAAAGTACTTGAAAACCTATGTTTGGAAAAATAGCAAATCCAATTAGCATTTTTTAACAGTATTTTCAGAGGTAACTGCAAGGCTTCTGGCCTTGAGCCTAATCTTGAGCTAATTTTCAAGCTAATAATGGAATCATTTGCATGCATTTTGTAATGGCTAATTTCTCTAACTTGCCAAATTTATTTGTGAGGTCCTTTTAGAAGCTTTTTATTTACCAGCGAAAAATTAAACTGAACACTAGCATCTATTTCGATTGGTTGAAATTTTTTTATTTGAATTTTGAGGTAGGTTCAAACTTTGCAAAATGTGTCAGATGGTATGTTTGGTAGTTGTCACTTAGGTCCAGTGCAGAATTAAGTTCTGATTTGGGTGTAATATTGGTCCGGTCAGGCCAAAAAACTCTAAAATGAAACCCTCTTTATCAAATTAAAAATTTTATTTGTCACATACATACCCATACACAGTATGACATGAAGTGAAATACTTCTATGAGTGTCTTTCCACCAAAGAGAGTTAACCAGGAGTTAAATAAATTGCTGGTTTGATGTAGAGCTGTAAGGACAGATATAGTAAAAAAAAAAAAAAAAAAAAAAAAAAGAAAGATAAAAATACAAAATTAAATGAAGTAAAATGTGCCCAAGATAAATAAAATTATTCAAAGGAGTTGAGTTACAAGCAGAATGCACAGGTAATCTTTTTTTCCTGTTTACAAAAGATTGGTTTGCATCCAATAATAATCTGTAAGCAGAGCTTCGTCATGGTAAAACATTTTCTTTGTTTTAAGCATTTCAAATCATTTTATGAAATTTCATTTGCACATATAAGGAGTTGTACATTTCAAACCAACAGCTAACATGGCTAAGTTTAAAAATGTATTCGAAAAAGATACAGATTAAAGAAATCTCCATGAACAAATTAGAGATTTACACTGACTCTGCATCGAAAACCCATTTAAAACATTTTTTAAAGATGATTAACTAGACCTGATATCTAGACCCTGGACCTAGAATTAATATTGATGTGAATGTCACATGACTGGACGGCAAATACCAGTGTCATTGTTTCCTTCCCTCTTGTTCCTCTGTATAATGTAGTCCATGAGAGTGTACATTCAATCGTGCCATTAAACCATGCCTAATCACTCAAACGAATCATGTTCTGCTCCCCGTTTGCAATGTTTGCATGTGAACTTTGAAAGCCTTGCAGATTTAGATCTCAGATTTAGCCAATGGCTGATGTGGAAAGGAGATATCATCCAGGGTCGGTAGGTTAACTCTGAACTTGGCAGAGTAGAGCTGACATGCCCCAGGAAACAGCCAAGCAGCAGTAGGGTTTTCATTAAAGCTTAATTGAAGGTGGCGCTGGATTTGCGCCACTCCACCTGTAACGTCTGAGAGCACATTTAATGATAACAATGCTCCATGCCACAAGACCTATTATTAAGCCACTGCACATAGATCAGTGGCTCAAGACATTCTTGTTGCCTTTTCACAATATGTGAGTTATGATGGGAAAAGACAACTCATGAAGAGGTAGCAATGGAGCTGACATTCATATTTGTCTAATGATTTAAGAGCTGAAGAGTTGAAACAGTAGAAGAGTTTTGTGTTTATTCAAAGTGGCTGCCAAACCACCCCCTCTACTGGTACTTCTTCTGTGTAAATTCTACTATTACCAGTTGTTACATGGCTAAGACACTCATCCGAAATACATATATATTGTACTTCTTAATGTGCTTCTTATCAACAGCACAGCTGCAATGATATAATGTGATCAAGGAAGCTTACTCTTTCATGCTGGCTCTTGACAAATATTGATTTAGCCAGATGGCATTCTGCATCTCTATTCACTGTAACACGATCGCATCTTCTATATGACATGCTACAAAGAGGTAAGGATGTCTTGCAGACCGGCCTCCTCTAATGAACCCTGATAGGGGTAGATGAAGATGGAATTGTCTCTTCTACCTCCTTCCTGAAGCTGGTTTGTTCAAGGAACATTTTGACATTATATAACTAACAGGAGACAGCTGCATTAAACTTTAAATGACATAAATCGGGGGGGGGCCCTATGGTGACAATTGGGGCAGGTGTGGGTTACTGACGGGTATCTTGTGATAGAGATGCCTAAATTGGCAGGGAGACAGGAGCAGGGGGTCGTTCCCAGTCATCCATGTTCATTGCTGGCACACAGCCCCCTGATTACGAGCGTCTTTTTTCCCTTTGATCCCCATCTTGGTTTTGCAGCCTAATGCCTCGCTGCATGTATCTCTGTCACCGCAAGTCTTTCATTCGGGGCAATGTGTTCTTAATCTGGGGGACACTTCCCTGAAAAAGTAGAGAGGAGTGAGGGAGATGTGAGAAGGCTGATCTGAGAGTAGCTTTGCTAGGTCTCGCAAAAGATAAAGATTAGAGTTGAGCTAGCTGGTCGAGATCTGCACCAGGGTTTTCCCAAGTTTGTTTTGGGGAACAGCAAAACCATTCTGTCTTAGATGAAAAGCAAGCAGTCTGTCTTATCAGGCCCAGCTAAGGAATTGAAAGAAATCAGGGAAATTTAAAGAACTTTGTTATGGCTGTTTTCACCTATTTCCCCCCTATGTGTACCTTTAGTGCAGTGTCTAAGAAGTGTTAGAATGCAGCCACACAAGAAAGGCTTTCAGGTCTTTAATGGTTTTCATCAGCTTAAGGCCTTTAGTGTAATGAGCCACGCTTGCATTCCTATGGGAGCGGAGGCTCGGAGTGGTACAGGGGCCCAAGCTTTGGCTGGGAAAGTGATATCATTACAGATTAAGCCTTGATAAAGCCCTTTGCTGCCTTTGGATGTCCAGAGACGTTCAAGTATGCAATAGGCGGAAAAGGATAGCTGAAGGTATATGAACTGATTTACCAAATGTTTCCTAAGCACTCTGATAACACTTTTCACCTTTGCGGTTTATCCTCATCACCTGGTATGATACATTAAGTATAAATTAATTTGTTATTACACAATGGCTTCATACACTATCTCATGATAAGTCATATTATTGGACAGTTACTTAAGTCTGCAGGTTGAAATGTGTTTTCTCAACCACTTTTCCAGACAATCACCTTGTTTTCTATTTAACCAGCTCTTATAATAATAGATTAAATGCACATCTCAGTGCCCTGGCTGCTCCTGCAACCTAAGCCAGAGAAATAAAGTCTCCCTGCGGCCCCCTTCCTGTTTATCGCTGGGAAGAGCTTCATGATGGGCTTGCTGCTTTACTGTTTCGACCTGGCGTTGACTCCACCAGAGGACGACGTGACCTAACATGATGTCAAATGTGTCCCAGGTGTGGAGTGTGAGTGGAGAGGTGAAAGTGGCGTCGCCAACCTGAGATTGATGATCTCCTTCCTGCCCTCTGATGTGGACTGGCGTTTTTTGGTCCACTGGAGGGGGAGTTGGAGGACTCTGCTCGTCCTTTGACTGTGGTGACTGAGAAAAAGCAGAACCCCTTCTCACTCTCTCTTGCGCCTTCCTCTCAAATCCACAGTGTACATTTTATGAAGGGTTGCAGGGGAGGAGGTATGAGTTGCAGCTGAGTCAAGCATGTAAACATGCTGCATTCATTTTGTTCAGCTGACTTGATCTCACTCAAAATACATACAGTGGATTTTAGTGGCTTTTATATGAATGAAGTTGCAGATAAGGCTACACCCACTAAACCCTCCTTTTTTGCTCTAAACCTGGACAGTTATAACTTTTCATACAAGTTAGCTCAAGTGGATTCTTATGGATTTGCTACTGGAAGACAATGCTGATCCTGTGGAACACGAAGAGAAGAAAAGTGTAGAGAAGAGAAGAGAAGAGAAGAGAAGAGAAGAGAAGAGAAGAGAAGAGAAGAGAAGAGAAGAGAAGAGAAGAGAAGAGAAAAGTAATACCCCTTCAACCCCTCCACCCTAGCCCAAAACTTGGCTCGTCTTATGGCTTTGATTACAAGTTATTACCCCTGTTAACTGGGGAGCCATTCGTCTTGTGTGGGAGCGCTGAGCTCACTTCCTCACTCAGCCCTACACTGTCATATGGCTCTTCCCCCTCCTCCTCCTCCTCTGTTTGTTTGAGCACCCAGCAAGATAGACATTCATAACTTCATTAATTGCAGGTTTCCTTTATTGGTCTCATCCTCATGGTGAACAAATATGTGTAAAGAACAAAAGATGGAACATAAGAACAAGATGAAACAGAGTTTTTTGGACAGGTCTCTGTTCTGATGGTCCAGCTTAGATTAAAATACCTGTCCTTGTACTAACTGGGCAGTACTGCTAAGTCAAATGATGTTTCCCCCCAGATACTACCACCAATCCATAAGATCTTGAAAATTCCTCTAAAAAATGCAATGTTGATGTGCAGAGAGATTGACCTGTGAAGTTAATACAAGCAAAGCTGAACCCCCAACGGCTCTGGCTGCCTTTGATCAGTGGTGAATCGACTCACTGAGGCGGGATGGATGGATGACCTTTTTAAGGCATCTCAAACATTTTGGGCCACATGCATGTAGAGTCGGAGCACTGAAAAATTGCTAAAGGTGCTGTGTTTAATATCATTTTTGAATGTATTTCCTCACTGACTATGACTGTGTTGTAAAAAATTTCATATGAAGACAATCTTTTGTTTCTGGTTCATTAAATCTTTAATATCCAAGTACACACCCCTTTTTTTTTTTTTATTACTTTACAGTTCTATTTCTCACTAAATTATGTGTATACCTATACCTTGGTGCAAACATGGGCGTTGTATTGTACAAAACCCTGAGAAACCTTGCACCATGAATTATGCCACACATTTTCAATAATAAATGGTTTGTAGAGGAATTTCTTTGCATGTTATCATGTAACTCTGGCCCCTTACTCTTAACCACATACAGTATATTTACAGGTATTAAATGCTAAGATCAATCAATACTGCTGTTCAGTTATTGACTTATCATTGTAATTGTAATGTATATGCAGGGTTTAATAGTTAACATTTTTAATAATGTACAGCTCTATGTATTTTCATGGTCTGGAATTAGTATGAAGTATGAAAAAAAAATAGTCATGCAGCCATCAGTTTTCTCGCATAACATCAGGCGAGGCAAGGACTTTTTTTGGGGGGGGAGACGAAACGCATTTTCTAACCAAAACAAAGCCATTAGACAAAATAAACCCAAAAAGCTGGTCTTTTTGTTGCCGGAACAAAACGAAACAAAGTGGGCCTTCAAGCGCTTCGGCTTGCTTTTATTGTGTTTTATTGGAAACATGCAAGCAGACACGGACACACTCATGCATCACAGTCTCGAGGCATTGATCAAATATGCTATCATTTTTATGTTCAGTTTTCAAGCTCCAATACCAATTGTAGCATTTGTTGTTGTTGTTGTTGTTGTTGTTGTTCAGCTTTCGTACTGTACATTTCCCTTTTCCAGTTCACTTTTTTTTTTTTTTTTAAAGAAGGACATACTTTATGAATGCAGAGCTGTGAAGCTAATCATCAGTTGATCCACTGAGAATGTCAAATTTATCTAGATATTGAACTAAAAGAAAGTTTAGAAAGTAAACTAAATAACTAAGTAAAGCGCAATTAAAAACATAAACATAAACACATATATATGGATTCTACAGGTTATCAGTATCAGAGCAATAAAAATCAAACATTTAAAGAAAAAGATAGAAAGGGTCTTTCTATGGACTTATCATTTTTCTCTTTATTTTGCATGCGTAATTCTTATTCATGTGCACATTTTTTTTTTTTACGTTTTCCAAGTTTCAAAGCGTCCTTTTGCAACTTTCAATCAAATTAACTTTAATCAAAAGTCAATATTTATTTCTAGTTGGATTTGTTTCCGCGTTAACATTAAACTTTTTTTTTTTCTTTATTTAAGGAAGTTTCTTGGATAATTGCTGACTTAAATTTTACCCCAGAATTATTCCGTTGTTGTTGCATACTGACTATAAATATAAACAACGACACCTGTTAGGAATTATTGCAACGAAAAAAAAAAACCAAAAAAAACTTATTTATAAATCAGTAAGTTAATGATGTTGATATTATTGCACCAATATTGGAAGGTTTTAGAATGAAATATGAGTATTTATGGTTTCCATTAAATGCATATAAATTTCGGTTCATTTAACTTTCGACTGGAGACAAGCCACGGAATACTTTTTTTTTATTCCACAGTAAATATTACCGTCTACCAAAATGAAAGCTTCTTTTGGAGGTTGTGGTAACTATAAGTCTCTATTACACTGTTACGTTGTTATTACAGCCTAGTATAATTTCCAATAGCAGAGTTTATTTCCTTGGAAAAAAAAAAAAAAAAAAAAAAAAGGCAGTACTTGAAAATTGGCCAATATTCTCAATAGTAAAATGAACATGAGTTAATTGTTTAATAGATTATGTTTGATTAAGGATTAATTGTTATAATTTTAGAATTTGGATATAAATAATTGGATATAAATATTCAACCGGTTCTAAATATTCTAATATAAATATTCTAATATATAAATACATATTCTTTTTTTTCTATTTTTTTTCTACTGTGTGGATCTTTAAAAAAATATATTCCGAAATTGCCCTAAAAATATGAAACTATTTTAAACTATAATTGAAACTGTATCAAACACTGTAATTTCATTATAGTGCATTAGGTTAAAGATGAGACTTTTCTGTGTATTATGTAGATTGACCCTAGTATTTATTTGATCTTCACTGACTTTCTTAGAGGAAATGAAAAAGGCTTTAACTAAAAATTTCACCTGTTGCATCAGTGCCTGGAAGCTCAAGTCATGAACCGCTGATTAAAGAGCTCTTGGAATCAAGCGAAATTAAGGGAACTATCGCAGCTACACTTATGGAACTGAATGTTCAATCCTCCTTCAATAGCAACATTTATAAAGGGTTTTGTTCTTTTGTTTTTATTTTTTATTTATTTGCATGAGCATGTTTGTGTATAGTTATTACACTTAAACATGCGTACTTGGTGGTAAACCTGTGTTAATGGCATGACTGGTTCATGTTCTGTTGGTTATAAGACTGAAACCTTGCACAAAGGTTTATTTTAGATAATTAGATGGATCTGTGGATGTGGTATTTTGTGTAACAGTCTATAACTTTATTGTTTGGCTTTGTATTTTATTCGTGCGACAAGAAGTGATCATTGGTTTTATTATTATTATTATTATTATTATTATTATTATTATTATTATTATAGTTGTTGTTACGAATGCTGTAAAATAGTTAGTGTAATTATCTATGTAAATATGATTTATTTAATGAACACATTTCCGTAAATACGGGGTCAAGCATTCATTTGAACCGAATTCTAGACACTTTATACACAGTCGAAAAAAAAGATAGTGTCTTCGAGTGTTACGTTACCATTTGCTTCCTGAAACTGATAACTGAATTAACACTTAACTTTAAATAAACACTTTCAAGTCGAACGCAACACTGTTATGTGTTAAGGTGGAGAAATAGACAAAGATTATTTTGCCAAGCCTCTGAAAAGTGTGTTGTCCCCTTAAAAGAGCAGTGGCTAGGACGTGGGAACCAGGGCCTGACCTTAAAAGGGGGTGGGGGGGGGAGTGGAACCACACAAATGACACAATAATAATAATAAATGACACACTGTAAAAAAAATGTTTATTATGATAACTTTGTCAGCTTAGATATATACAGATTCTGTTCATGTAACATAACGTACTTATTACGCAACATAACGTGTTATTTAAGTGTCAAGCTTACGTTCTGGCGATACATCATTTGTTACAGTGTTGAAAGCGACAGACAAATAAGTGTTTATTGTAACTCGAGATAGTTCAACATTTTCAGGAATAGTGCAACTCTACTTGACTGCTTCTGCTGCTTTAACTTTTACATCACATTAGATAGTGTTAGAGCAAGGATAGAGAAAGAGGGGAGGTCAGAAGCATAAAAAAAAATATGAACAACATGAGCTTCTGCGTTATACAAATAATTTCACTGATGGTCTGATTATTGCTTCCAGAGAACTCATTTTGTTGGTACTGTTGTTGTTGTTTTGTTTACAATTATTATAGACTAATTAATACTTATATTACATTCTGTGTAGTTTCAATGAGATGGGCTGGCGTCCCATTCGGCATGGTCTGGGATTCATCCTGAAGATGAATGAATGGAAAGAATGATCGAAAGAATAAGTCGTTTCAGTTGAAAGGTCTATTTATTTAAAAAATAAGATTTTACCGTGTCACCTGTTTAATATGAAGCTCAAACCACTGCAGTGAAGTCTGATTAGTCCACAAGCTGAGAAGTATACGAATTCCCGTACTTTTTCTTGTCGTTGGGGTGTAACTTTAGTGTGTATATTTCAAGGTGTAGGATTAATTAGCTTTAAAAAAAAAAATCCTTAATCACCTTAAGGTCCAATTATGCGACTTAACATATGTTGAAGTTAGAAATATACATAAACAACCTTTGAGAGTATTACTCCAGATACAAGAACTGTACAGATTGGTGAGATATAATCTGACTATAATGTTTAGGTTTGATAATAAACCAAAGTATTTCTGCTTGAATTTCCGCATGAGATTAGAACAGCATTAGACAGGCGAATGAGTAGGAAACCCCACATATATGAGCGTTTAGATGTACAGGTGGAAATAAACCTTCACCTTTAAATTAACACTCAAACGGTCTCCATTTACATCCTTCTAGACTCAGATAAACACTTCAAGCATTGGTTCAGCATTGTAGGTGTGTTAATTCCACGTTACACGTGTGTTGCTGCAACACTGTAGGTGTGTTCATCCAGCCCTGGCTGCAGTAGTTACAGGGCTTCATGTGCTCTAGTGCAAATAAACAGTCGCGAGCGCCGTGTTGACTGTTGTTTATATAATTAGGTGGATGATCATATACACGGCAAATCATTAACTTCCTTCGTGTGGGGTTAATGCGTTTTCTTTCAGTGAGCATTTCAAAACCGACAGCCTCAGCAAACTCACCGGCGATTGGCGGCGCTCCCTCTTCCTAAATATCAAATAAATAATGCATTGCTCACAAATTGAAACGTCTGTCCTTTTAAGTCAAATCATTTTGCAATGTATCTTGAGTCTCTAAACCAAGACTGAGCACAAGCTACATTACATAACGGAAGTTCTCCACAAATGAATGCAAAGTCAAAAATATTTATTTAGCTTGGTTGGTTTTTTATGTCATTTATGAAATTACATTTCAGTGATGAGCAATAAAAACGCTTCCATTTTAGTAAAAGGGATCTTCTAACTTCGCTGTCTACTGTATGTCAATCATTTATTGTAACATATGAACTGATAATTGATATAAAATGATCTATCATTTAACTCATATGCAAGCAATGAAAATAATGGTCTGCTTTCTGTGTTGGCAAGTTTTATTTGTATTCACAGTCCACAAAATATTCCTACTGGAATACTTCCAACAAAATAGTCCACCTGTCATGTTTTGTTTTGTTTTGTTTCATGTGGAAGTTGCATAGAGAAGCGACGCTCCATCTTACCATGAAGTCCAGAACACACGCTGCTTCTCCTCCACACGCTGGTTCCTTAGTGCTCCTTCATCCATGAGCTGTTACATCCACAAAACCACCGAAAACATAACTTTAAAAAAAACAAGAAGTTGGTGATGTTCAAGATTGAACCCGAGAAGAGCCGATTTCAATGATTTGGGTAGTAAAAAACCAGCAAAGACCTGGAGCAGCCCCCCTCTCTCTCTCTCTCTCTCTCTCCCTCTCTCTCTCTCTCTCTCTCTCTCTCGGGACAACTGGATGAAGTCATGTACCTTCATGAATGAATGTCTGTGCTGTGCAGCAGCAAGAAGTCATCATACATTTTGATGTACCAATAACCTATCAACGTGCGCAAAACCTCTCCTCTGCCTACACTCCATGAATAAAAAAAAATCATCAGGGTTGAATTAACACCTGCAGCGTGTTAATGTGGACATGATTAGAGTTCTAGCTAGGTGTAAGGGTTAATGCGCGTGCAAGGCTAATTCATGTGGTTATTAAAAAGTTCAGGGTAACATGCTAGTTCAAGGCTAGGCGTTTACATTTCATTCTAAGCGTGCACTGTGCACCACTTTTAGTGTAGAGAAGTTAACAAAACGTGAAAGTTCTCAGATACACATTTTTTCAAAATATATTTTTACAGTTAATTGCTGCCCATTGATAATATGGTTTTAGTGGATGTAGTTGGTGATGTGAGCACTGAGCGGATGGGTGCGCGCCGTTTGAGGACTCAGGGGGTAAATATGAAGTGACACGGGCCAGGTTCTTATTGTAGGACCCCAGCCGACTGGCGCCAAGCGCCCTTTTAACAAATAGCGGAGTCCCACTTAATCAGCGAGCGCTGACGGAGCGCCTTAAAGGGGCCGCGCCTTCGCTTTCTGAGCAACCAAGCGCAAAGAAACAATAGTTTGAATTTTTGGTGGATTTGATTAGACAGCTTCCGCCTAAAACGATGAAACAAGAGAGATAAATCACAAAACGTAAGGAAACTAATTATAATAATGCTTTGTCCGGTATTTGGATATGATATAACCGATTACTAGTGCATTATTGACTTTCCATGCTGCAATCCAGTCCGTCAAAAATAATGAAAGTATGACTTTTCTCGAGAAATGTGCTTTATATTTGTATGTTTGTAAAATAAATAAATAAATAAATAAATAAATATCGACTCGATATTACAATAATTAATATCCATACTATTTTTTATAAAGGCCACAGTATAATCAGTGATGTGATGCCCTAATGTGAACATGTGTATATTATTCCTTTATCAACAATGTTTTGTTGTCTCTTAAATAAACGTGCTGTACATGCTAAAAGTCAATAACTAAGTCTCTCACTCTCTCTCTCTCTCTTTCTCTCTCTATTTTGTTCTTTTTGTGTTTTGAGAAGTGAATTGCAGCTGCAGTTAGGCTCTCTCACTCTCTCTGCTGTCCGCCTGCCCTTTGGAGGGGGAGTAGTGGAGGGGTGGGATTTCCACATCTTCTCTATGTCATTGGTTAATATTTTATCCTGTTGACATGTTTTCTCGCTGCGAAAGCTTCCGACACCTTCGAGCCCCCCATCGCCCTTCCTCTTCTTCCTCGGCCCGCCTCCTCTTGGCTCGATCTGTCAAGGTCACGCCCACCGCGCGCCGCGATTGGTCTGTAACGCGTAAAATCGGCAATCAAGGCGCTTGGCTCATTAGTGTGGGCGAGCAGAGAGGAGGAGGGACGCGCAAAAGACTCACAAGTGTGGAAGACGAAAAACTCACGCTGAGCTCCGGATGAGTTTGGGGTTTTCCTGGAGCTGCTTTGTTTTCCGGTGCGTTCTCGGGGAAAAAAAGAAGTTGGAGAAAAGAGGGAGAAAATCCCTGAAGTGTCAGTTTCGCTCTTCTGACGGATGATATTAAACACTGCACTGGAGCATCATCAGTCGGACTAATAGTAACCTGCCGGTCATTTCATCTTTTCTCCTGCTGCGGAAACGTCAGCGCTTTAGTTCTTGGCCGCGCTCTCCGAAACTCTTCCGTGATTTTTATCAGCCGGTTATTGTTCCTTTTTGTCACCCGGACATATACGTATCGATTCTCGCTCCTTTTTAGTGGATGCACCGATGAGAGATCCGGTTTTCACGGGGACCGGCGCTATGGCTTATCACCCGTTCCACGCGCACCGGCCCGCTGACTTCCCCGTGTCGGCGTTCCTTGCCGCGGCGCAGCCCGCCTCCTTTTTCCCGAGCCTCGGGCTTCTTCCCAAGCCTCTGGCTGAGCACGCTCTGTCCGGAGCCGCGGAGGCGGGCCTGCATGCGGCGCTGCACGGCCACCATCATCACCACTCTCACCCGCAGCAGCAGCAGGCGGCTGCCGCCGCGCACCTCCGTGCACTAAAGAGCCTCGAGCCTGAGGAGGAGGTGGAGGACGACCCCAAAGTGACGCTCGAGGCCAAAGAGCTCTGGGATCAGTTTCATAAACTCGGCACTGAAATGGTCATCACCAAGTCGGGAAGGTAAGCTTTAATTTATTTGTCAAATGTAATACAATCGGTGCAGATCAGATTGGGGTATGTGTTTTGGGGGTGATCAGTGAATCTACTAAAATTATTTAGCTTTTTTTATATTGCTGAAATATAGCGCATTCAAAAGCAAATATTTCGAATATGTAATAAATAAATTAATAAATAAAACAAAAGGGGGTTCAATTTACCGGCATTAGGGTTCAAAGTTTGCTTATGCACAGAGTAAATCTGAGAAATATTTTTTTAGAAACAAACATAAATGATTTAGCTTTGTATTCGTATGAATTAAATGCAAAGAAAAGACCGTGTATATAATGGAAACAGCAACAAGAAGAAATGATTTGATTTGTTTTATTGTCCAACATTGGTGAGGCGTTTCTTCTGTATAAAACAAACACAACCGAAACAAGAATAAATGTTTACTTTTAGCAGAACAGTGTAGGATAAGGGTTCATTGGGCTGATTAGAAAATGTACAAATAACTTAAATGATAAAGGTCAATTCTGGATAATATTACGCTGCGGAAGAACGTTTGTTTTTGTTTTCTTTTTATCGTTTTTATTTTGGTTTGTTTTTCTTGCATTCATCTTATAATCACTTTTGAAGACGATATGTATAATGTACTTTAGGGTGTTATATGCACTGTAAATGAGATCACTGCATCAGCTGTGCTTATTTTCTGTTAATGTTCTGTTAATTTTAAAAAGCTATTTTTTTGTCACTGTCAATATTCTGACGATTTTTTGACTTGATAAATAAAATTAGAACTTCAGTTTCTGGGATTAACATGCTGTAATATACAGATGTCTACATTAAAGACTCTAAAAGGCCTAACATTTTTTTATATCGCGATTTCATATTTTTGCAAGTTGCAAGTTTATTTTCGTTGATTGCTTTTTTCATTTAAACATGCATCTGTATATATTGCATGCATTTTTTTGCTAATTGATTCAAACTGTGTATTGGTTTCAAAAGTATGTGCTCCCTTCTCGCAGGAGAATGTTTCCTCCGTATAAAGTGCGTGTGAACGGCCTGGACAAGAAGGCCAAGTACATCCTGCTGATGGACATCGTGGCGGCGGATGACTGTCGCTACAAATTTCACAATTCTCGCTGGATGGTGGCGGGGAAAGCGGACCCGGAGATGCCCAAGCGCATGTACATCCACCCGGACAGCCCTGCCACTGGAGAGCAGTGGATGGCCAAACCGGTCACCTTCCACAAGCTCAAACTCACCAACAACATATCCGACAAACACGGATTCGTAAGTGATTTGCGGTTTTGTGTTTTTGATCGTATGCAGTGTGGTTGTTTGTTGCTTTTGGTGTTGCTGATAGGGCAGTGATATGAATTTGTGGTTTAAAGATGGTCACACAGCTGGATATTAAATGATCACGCTTTATATATATATATATATATATATATATATATATATATATATATATATATATATATATATATATTGCTTTTTCAGCAGTCTATGTGCTTGTTTTTTATGTAGGCCTGTAACACACACACACACACACACGCAGAGAGAGAGAGAGAGAGAGAGAGAGACTTATGCCACGTATAGGTTAACATCAACTTTATTGATTCTGACGTTTTGAAAGGATTGCAAAAATGGTTTGTTGATATTAACCTATAAAGACTAATAAAATTTTTTAAAACCATAAACCATTTCGTAACTGCTTATTTTATCTGTATATTGCGGTTTCAATTAATATCACGCCACGTGACATCATCTTCAATAGCATTATTATTATAATAATAAATAACATTAGCTAATTAGGTAGACTCTAGTATGAGAATCCAACAACTGGTCAGTTGCTCCAAATAGTAGCTTTTTGTTTGTTTGTTTGTTTAAACTGCAGTATTTAGCAATGTTAAATGAATTTGTATTTGCTTTCAGGTCTGCTTGGTTTGTTCCACATCCTTCTTTAACGCATTTCATGCCCTTCTTTATGCTTTAATAGGGTGCCCATGCATATGCCATGATAATGTACGATTAACACACGATGGATTCATCTTAGTCAGGTTCCTTCATTAGGAGTTCTGTGGGCCTCTTACGACGACCTTTGGCGTCTTTTTGGATCTCATTATCCTGAGGCACGAGAGGAAACTGTTAGATCCCCAAAGTGTTTTCAGCCACCGGCCCCTTAAGTGCAATTTAGCGAGAAAAGCTTGCCGAGTGATTGCTTTAAAAATAAATGCCACGGGGTACTAGGAAAACCACGTTCCACATGCCAGCCTTTCTAGTCTGCGGCAGTGGGTTAACCCGTGCTTTTCCTTGTAGTGGCTATAGAGCATAATTACTGACTATTTTTACACAGCTTCTCTAATTATTAAAACATTTAATAATCAAGAAAATTTAGTGTTACTGCAGCTTAGTTAGGGGCCCAAGCACTGGAGGTTACTGGGCTCCTTCTTTTTATAGCATTTGTTGTTTATAATCATCACCATCTTATTATTATTTTTATTATTATTATTATTATTATTATTATTATTATTATTAGTAGTAGTAGTAGTAGTAGTAGTAGTAGTAGTATTATTGTTGTTGTTGTTGTTGTTGTGAATGACAATCAGTTAGTTGTTTAACTGAACTATGGTTATAGTTACTGCCACTGGGACCATTTTCCTATTAGTTTTATGGAACTGTTATGAATGTAATAAATATACCGCCCATAAATAGCTCAATAATAATAATAATAATAATAATAATAATAATAATAGGCCTATGAAGAAAATGTGTGAAAAAAATTTAACCCAAAGTTTTGGTGTATTAAAACCATATAAGGAATAACTTAAGAGGTCTAACAAAAGCCCATTCTGTTTTTCCAGACTATCCTAAACTCGATGCACAAATACCAACCCAGGTTCCATATTGTTCGGGCCAACGACATTCTGAAGCTGCCCTACAGTACTTTCCGGACGTATGTGTTTCCAGAAACAGATTTCATAGCCGTCACTGCCTATCAAAATGACAAGGTGAGTTACAGTTTTTAGTGAGAGGCCTATAGGAAATTGTTCATTCATTAATAGCAATGAAATTCTCATTTTCCCATGAGAAGGCTCTTTTTTTATTTATGGTCTGAATTTGGCACAATTAAAGAAAATTTGTAACTTGGCTAGGACAAAACAGACTGAGAAACCCCACTGCATTGTTAGTGAATGCAATCCTTTTTTTATTTGGCTAGACTACCATTCATTAATCAAACTATTACTTTGTTATTAATCATAGTTATTGAATCTTGAATGTCTTTATAATGGATCAAAAGATTGCAAGTCATTTTTCAACACTAATGTTTCCATCTGACGAAGCAGAAAGTGTTTACATGGAGCACTTTTCAGACTGGAGTGTTTGCATAATTTGAAAACCTTTTGACATTTTGGCTCTGATTTTTAAAACACTCAAAACGCGTGGTGTGTAGATTTTTACAAACCATCACTTGAATCAGAAGTGTGGAAATGTTTCTCACTCTACTTACATTAAAGCTAACCTATTTTGTCTTTTAAAGATTAAATTCTAGCTAAATAAATTGAGAGAACCAAAAGTATTAGACATGTTTATTATATCAGGATGTGTGCATAAAATGTCTTTAATGAACTTGTGATTGAGGCTGTGCTCTAGAGATAGACTTGTATAGCTGCTGAAATAATAACATGAAGAAAAGTACTATGGGAACGTTTGAGTACTGTGTATGAAATTCAAAGTGCAATGTTTGGGCTTTAATGGCCTGTTTTTGTGACTACGTCAGTATGATGGGTTTATTGTTTTACTTTCCACATTTCCACATTCCACATCGTTTGCTGTAACAGGAAACAGTTATCAGTATATTGTGTTTTGTTTCTCGTAGATTACGCAGCTCAAAATCGACAACAACCCTTTCGCCAAAGGATTCAGAGACACAGGCAATGGCAGGAGAGAAAAAAGGTATTTATCTTGCAGACATGGCAACGATTTGTTCTGCATTTGACTGTACTGGTGTTTTGAGCATGCTGCAGAGATTGCGGTTGTTCATGTATATATATGTATTTTGATGTGCTGCTCAGGAAGCAGTTAAGTCTGCCTGCCCTTCGTGTGTATGATGAGGCGTGTGCTAAAGGAGACGGAGCAGAATCTGATGCTTCATCCTGCGAACCACCAAGTACCAGAGAGCCGCTTCACTCACCTCTAGGATCTGCATCAAGCCCGCTAAAATTCAGCAGGTCCAGTCGAGGTATGTGTGTGCACTGATATATATCTCAATGTCTATGTAAATAATGATTATTTATATGTTCTAATATTGTATTAATAATTTATTTATAAATTCTGTCTATTTAGTGACATAATCCTTTTAAACTATAGCTCAATTTATTTCTATTATATATTATTTTTTATTTTATGTAAAAATCATTTGCATTTGTTGTTATTAATTAGGATTTGTTTTGATTTGTATCCCTTTTCAAATTTTTCTACTGCATTGTAACCCTATAACTTTTTCATTTATTCATTTTTCTATTTATTTATATACATATTTTATTTATAGCAATCCTTAAAAAAGTATTACCTTTGCAGTTCTTTAAATTTTATTAAACTCAACTCAAATATATTTAATTAATTGATTATTTTTATTTCCTTCCACTCAGAGAAAACACTTTTATATAAAAAGGTCAAAGTTATTTGTAGGTCAGCATGTTCTTTTTGAATTATTCAGGTTTGGATTGAATCCATTCACTTCAAGTAATGAGGCTCGTAACTCTGAAAATATAACTCTGATAATAGTACATGTAATATATTTGATAATGGTGGGTTGTGATTTTCCACACTATTACAAAATGTTTTAAAAAATAAATAAATAAATGAAATGTGGAACCCCTCGCTATGCTTCACAGACCTCAGTTTACGAGGTTAAAATTTTCTCTGCCTGTTATAAAACTCCAGTGGCTTACAATGCACATATCAGCTGGTTCAAATGTTGATAGTCTACATATATAAACGCAAACCAAAATATATAATACACCTGGGCGTAATAGTCTGTTAAAATGGTTTACCATGGTCTCAGATTTTCAATGCAATCTATAAGTCAGCGGTCTTACATGGCACACCTTTTAACCGAATGGCCTTTTAAAAAATCCCATTGACATATTTGCCTTTCAAGTTTTGGGGAACTTTTTTTGCCTGAGGTAAACAAACCCTCCTGCCAGTTTTGGCAGGAAGGAAGGTTGGCATGGAAGGAAGGAAGCGGGTTTGAGCGAAAATGTGACAATGATTAATTTTTCAGCCTTCAGTGCAAGTTCTTGCAGTGATTTTTATTTAACTGTAGCTTCTTCTGCAAAGACTAACTTGTTTTCTTATAAATATTTGCTATTTGAAATTAGTGGTAAGAAATATTAATCAGAGTCTTCAGAGAGGGAGCGTGTCATAAATTAAAAAAAAGTTATCAGGATTTATTGCCTTGTTTATTCTTGTAATGCCACAGGTCTTCAGAGAGATGTCTGATATCATATTAATCATATTAATCTTTACATGTTGTTTTGTCCTCATATTTTTATAGATGAGAAAAACTCCACTGAGTGTGATCAAGAGTTTGAGCAGCAGGAGCAAATGTCTGTAGGAACGAGTAGCCCCGGTCCACAAGCATCATCTCCCTTCAAGTCAAGTATTGAGGAAAAAGTCAAAGAAAGACCCGACCCTGACAAGAAAGAGGACTATGCGGACTCGAGTAGAGAAAGTGACTCTGCTTTCAGTGTCAGAAACCCAGAGAAGGACAAATCAGAGAGAGGGAACCCTAAAGAATCAGAACCATCCAGGAAGGAGGGCAAAGAACACTTTACCCCACTTCTGATTCAAACAGAGGGCCCGTCATCCTTCAGTGCCAATCACCTCCAGAGCCTGGCGCTGTCAGGCCTGCACAGTCAGCATTTATTTAACCCACTGAGTGCAGCAGGGCACCCTTTGCTGTTTCACCCAAGCCAGTTCGCCATGGCACCTGGGGCTTTCTCAACAATGGGCATGGGGCATTTGTTGGCATCAATGTCAGGGGCAAGTGCCCTGGAGAACGGAGGCCTGTCACCCCAGGGCACTGCTACACCGGGATCCTTCCCATTCCACCTCTCACAGCACATGCTCGCATCTCAGGTAAAGAACAGTTTCATACTTTATTGCTGATATTTACGATGTGTGTTGTATTAATATTACAAGTAATAATATTTATCATGAACAATCCTGACATTTAATTGGGGCACATTTGTCTAATTGCTGTGGTACGTTTGGCCATTAATAGTCTCTCACAATCTTTTGAGACATTTACATATAGCACATAGTACCAAATTTCAAGAGTCTAGGCTGGGTTACAGACTTTGCTTACCATCAGGAATTAAGGTATTGTGTTATCTGACTGCAGTAGTATAATCTTTCAGTCGATGGCTATTCAGTTAAGCTTTCTTTACTGTTTGTCTGTGGCTTTATTATTCCTTTTTTCCACCTGAAGAATGAAGTAACGATCTACAGAATTAAAGCATATATAAACCCAAACATACCGGTAATAAGCACGTGCGCCTTATGCGAATAAATGAGCAGTACATATGATTTGAGTTTATTAACCTAATCATACTTGAGTTATTTGAATAAGTTCACTTGTTTATTTATTTAATGCAGCTTTTACGGATTTTTTTTAATGATTTACTCTATAATAATGTAGCCCACAATCTTCTTTCTGTAGGGAATCTCCATGCCACCTTTCGGCAGCCTCCTCCCGTATCCTTACACGTACATGGCGGCGGCTGCGGCTGCGGCGGCTTCGTCTCTACCCGCCGGCGGTGTGGCTTCTTGTCTCAGCCGCAGTGCTTTAATGGGCGGCTCGCGGCCCAGACTGCGTTTTAGCCCTTATCAGATCCCACCGACCTCCAGCTTGCTCAGTGCCGGCCTTCCGGCTGCGGATCAAGCAGACTCGGGCTCGGGTTCCTCCTCTAAACCAGGCAGCAGGGAGAGCAGTCCCGCACCTGGGCCGCACGGATCCCCGCACACACCCGCCAAAGAGGCCGTGAACGAACTGCAGAGCATACAGAGGCTCGTGAGCGGACTGGAGAAACAGCGGGACGAGTCGCCGGGCCGAGACTCTCCGAAATGACGCAATATAGGCTCAGTTTTCAAATGGGTTTTGGATGCAAAAAAAAAATGCATGAATTCGCATCAAATATCAGAATTGCATATGGTTGGGGAAAAAAAGTCGTGTGAACAGGCCAGGGATGTGGAAAAGAATAATAAAAAATAAAACGCACTTTGGGGTCACTGTATTCCAGAAAGATGCGGATGAAACTCGAGACTCACTGAACGCAAATTTTTAAGTCCAGGTTTAAATCATGGTCACGGGGATTGAACACTGAACTGACCCTGAACCCAGTGGACTGAAATGGCTGCAAACACAATCCACATCAATGGATGATCATCTTCTTATGTGCTTGTATCTGGGACTTGTTTTTTTTTTTCTTCTTCCCCTAATTATTTATATGTAATATTCAGAAGATCAAAAATAACTATGTAAATAAGCAGAAATGGATTTGAAGATGAGTTTTAATTTATTTCAGACTGTACATTGGCGTGTAAATACTATCTAGGTTTGCAATTTGTTACATTTATATTTGGCCCCCCAATTACCTGAGTGTATAGGAATATTATCACTAGCGCTTGTTTGTATGGAACCCGAATGTGTGTGTGTGTGTGTGTGTGTGTGTGTGTGTGTGTCACCGCAGATCTCGCTTTCTGCTTTGCAAGGCTGAATTTCATACATTGTATTGCGTTGCGATTTTTTTTTAAATACAGCGATGCACTAACAGGGAAATCTCAGGTTTCTTTCTTTCTTTCTTTTTTTCTTTTCTTTCCTTTTTTTTAAATAAATATATCTGTCTTGGAGAAAGCCTTTAAAATAGTTCCTCTGCTAATTTTTTGGACATCCTCGGGTAAATTACAGTGGTTTTGTTGCATTATTTTTTTTTCTGCATTTCAATAAAAGAGGAAGGTGTTGCACACTTCTTTGGCCACATCTTTATTCACAGGTGTGACTGGACAGAATATTGTACCCTGATATGACGTGGCATGTGGTTGTTGGTCAATATACGGACTAATTAGCGGACGAGTGAAAGTATTGTCACGTACCAGACTTTACGATCAAAGAAAGAAAGGAAAACGAAAGAAATAACAGAAATATGCCTACATAAGATACTAAAATACACGAGCAATTTTAATAAACCTTAGAAGTGGTCAATTTAGGCAAAGCAAGATAATTTACACACACACACACACACATCGCAGAAGGCTTCTAGAGAATGATAACATAAGTAAATTCTGGTGTAGGCGCTGTTTCAACAACAAACTAGATCATTTCAACAACAAACTACCAAGCACTTTCAAAAAATATTCTTTAAAATTTAGGTTTTAAAGCTTACGGCGTAAGAGTGCGTCTGAAAATGTCTGGAAGCCAAGGCAGCTGCGCCATCTGTTGATTCTTCTCATCTCTAGCTCTGTCTCCTCATTCTAAACCTTTAGAGACCCTTTCAACTTAATTAAAAGTCAAAGAGCACAAGGTAAAATAAGTTATTTGGCTATCATACAGTACCCTAATATAAGTTACCCTTTTTTGAAATATTTCTTTCTATTTACTCCACTGCGCAAAATGCTATATATGTATATATTTCCCATATAACTTTTTTTAAACACGCATTTTGGATTTTAATATCATCAGTGATGACACAAGCAGTAGAACTATTTTTATTCCAAAAATTATGGTGTAAATAATAAATAGATCTCTGTGTGGGTGTTGGGGGTAAAGGCGTTAAGGATTTCTTTTTTAGGACAAATCTAGTGTGCTTTGTTTATACACGGTCCATTAGGTTATCAGTATCAGCTGTTAAGATTTGGCCAGTTTTAGTGCCGTGTGTGTGTGTGTGTGTGACACTGAGAGAGAGAGAGAGAGAGAGAGAGAGAGAGAGAGAAATGACAAAAATGTGCCCGTCCCAGATAAACGCTTTCGCGAACAGTTTCGCCGGGGAGTGGGCTCGCGCATGCGCAGATTCCACCCGCGCGTCAGTGCGACAGGTCTTTGTGCAGAGAGCGGCGCCTGTCTGCGGCCCGCCGGCCGTATAGCGCTACTGAGCATGCGCAGAGCACAAAAGGAGCTCCTCATTAAAGTGCTGCTCGTCGCTCTTCTTCTCCTCTGCTTTTATACCCAGGGTCACAAGAAACACACTTTATTAAGAGTCTATTGTTGCAGTTTGTTATGTCTAATTAACGGAGTGACATTGGTCGACCTCGCCCCAAAAACACCATGCTGGTCCAAAACAATAAGTGCACTGTGGATCGTCATCAGTCGGGAATGAACACGTGTTAATATCCGTATACACATTTAACCCTACAGTACAGACTGTGGATACATTTAACAAATAAATTTGCTATCTGATATAAGAGCACCTAAATTTTACTTTTACTTTATAAACACTAAATTTAAATAAAAAATCATCAGGTCTTTTAATATATTACATTTTATAGTTGTAATATCAATAGTTATAATAATATTATCCTGTATTATTATTATTATTATTATTATTATTATTATAAATATCCAGCAGTTCAATGTGTGTGAATATCATGCTCAGTGTTCCAGAGATATACTCCAGATACACAGCAAATAATAATAATAATAATAATAATAATAATAATAATAATAATAATAATATGCCGACAACTTTAATTTGGCAGAACAGCATATTCATTTTGTTCTATAATTCAAGTGTTTGTAGCCGTTTGCAGGAATTATATCGCCCCCTATTGGCTAAATCTGCCATCATTTTTTTGTTGTTGAAAAAATAAGAGCTAGTGTGCGTAAATTAAGAAACACATAATTTATACACACATAGTATGTTAGTTTAGAAAAACAGTTGACCAAAAAATGTATATATTTATTTATTAAACTTGGTTTATTTACTCTATCCTGTACCGTACAGTGCTGATGAGGCCTGTCCTCGTCCGGTGTATTATCATGAGAAATACCCAGTGGACTTTCTGCTCATTTATCCCTAGATTTAATTGAATAATTAATTGATTATTATCTTGTCTTGTCTTTGATGCTCTGTTCTGTAAGTGTAATGCAAACCTCTCTGTAGGTTACAGCTCTGATCTCTGATAAATGCCTGATGTGCAGAGTAAGCAGCAGTGTAAGCAGTCCGAGCCTTGGGCCTTGTCTGACCTTCACTCCACTGTGTGCAGCATTATGATTAGCTGGCAGGGGACTCAATAACTTTATTAAAACACACACACACACACACACAGGATGCATGTCTTTACAGCCAGGAGCCATCTTCTTCCACCCCTAGCAGAGCGTGCTCACAGTCCACAGTGAAATTCATGCTAAAGTTAGCCCCATCCAAGCATACAGGATGCGAAATCAGTCGGATTTCTCTTGCGTGCTCACAAGGAAGCTTCATGCAAAAAAGAGAAAAAAAAAACCTGGATCCACCAGTGTGCTGATGTTTTGGAGAAATAAACTGTGGTTGAGTCGCAGCTTTCCGTTCCAGGCTCTGTGTTTGGGGCTGCGTTGCCCTTTCTCCACCAAACACCCTTCAAGGCCTGGAGAAAGTCAGCAGTGCAGAGAGCAGTTGATTCACCGGGGTCACGGAAGGTAGCGCGACTCCTGCGTTTGATCATCCTAATCTGTTCTATCAGAGCACTCTGTTATTCGAGCCTTTTAAGTGCAACATTTACTGAGTGATACCATATTTTTGTTTTTACCATAATAAAGGCTCTCAATATGTCACAAAACTGGAGTTGAAAGGATGTTTTTTTTTTTCAAAGAGTTAAATTCAGAGCAGACTCTGGCTCGTTGTTTACGGCCGAGGGCTTAGGGGTAACGTGCCGGTAGTTAAGATGAAACAAGGAAACATGTCTGAATCGTTTATCCATGAGCACAGGAACAATTTGGAAGAATCCATAGCTTTTCAGACGTTTGTCCAGAAACAGTCAAAAGCCAAATCATCATTTCAGGAATTTTAATCTGGGATTAGTCTAATCATTTTTTAAGATCGAAAGCCCTTTAAAAAAAACGAAAGAACTGTAGCACAGATTTATTTTATTTTACTTTACTTTCATTTATGATTCAAATTAAATATTAGGCACATTATGGGGAATTATGTACATTTACCATTAGCCAATATTAATTTATTGTCTTAAATCTCAGAAGTGGAACATGAGAAACTCTTAGGACTGAATCCGAGGGACCTGAGGCAGCAACGTTACCTGGGGCACCACCTCAACCCCTTGTCCACGTTGATTTTGTGAAGTGATTCTTTGTTTGCCTCCAGCTTTTCTGATCTTCTTCCACTGTCTAAAAAAATTCCAGCAGGTGAATTTGGCTTTGGTAAACTGAACCCTTGTGATGGATTGTTGATATTCCCAATTCACCCCAGCTAATTCATTTACATTTTTCATTCCTGGCATTTGGCAGAAGCCCTTATCCAAAGTGACTTACAATTTATCTTATTTTAACTTACAACTTACAATCTTACAACCTTCTGATCTTACAATCTTCTGATCAGTAGTCCAACACCTTAACCACTAAGCTACCACATCCCTGAACAGGGTGGAGAGGGTACAGCAGACTAATGAATGAATGAATTAATTAATTAAACTAGGTAGTCAATTAAGCTTATTACTCACTGTGAGAAAGAAGCAGCCATCAAGGATTCTTCTGAGATTAATCTTACCTCTATTAGACAATATGGAGTTCTACAGAACGTTCATTCCAACAAAGGCTGTATATTATACTTTTTTTCTGTAGTTGTATAACTAGTACTGAATTCTGATGGCAGTTTATTAGGCTCTCCAGCATTGTAACGTTAAATAAAGACAGATAGACAGACAGACAGACAGACAGAGAGACAGACAGACAGACAGACAGATAGATAGATAGATAGATAGATAGATAGATAGATAGATAGATAGATAGATAGATAGATAGATAGATAGATAGATAGATAGATAGATAGATAGATAGATAGATTATGTGGCAAATTCAAGGAGACGTATAATTGAGCTGAGCAGGTGACAATCAAGGACCTTGCAAAAGGACCAAACAGTTGCAGCTTGGTACCAAGATTCGAACCTGCCCACCTTGTGATCAATAGTCCAGACAATTACCTGCTTAGCAACCACTTCCTTAAGTAGCCAAACACAAAGACATGTGAAAGACTGAAATGGACCTTTTTTCCGACCCAGTGATCATAGTTCCAGCATTAGCGGGATTTCTTTATTTTTTGTATATATATGTAAAAATACTCCGAAAGCATAATGTTTGTAGGCAGTGGTAAGTTTATAGAAACCTACATTTCATCTCCATGTACTTTATAAAATAGCTTGTTGGAAATATCTAATAATAGCAGTGTATTTGAATTCAGGCTTTGTAATTACGATGTCACGAGTGAGAAACTGGACCCAGGAGCACGTGCAAGCAGCATTGAACTGGACGTCTGTGGTCGGCCTAAGAATGGAATGGATGTTGCTGGAGCAAAGGAAAGCTTCACCAAAGCAGATTATCAAGTATATTTTTTTTTGCCAAAAATAAGAATATTTAAAATATAAATATATATGTTGACAGCTTTGATATATTGCTACACACAAAAAAGTAGGGTCTACTAAACCTTTCACCATTTTACTACGTCTAAACTTCTCGGCCTAGCTATTTCCAGTCTAGCAAAGACATGGTAGCAAAGCTGTTCATCCACGTCGTAAAGCGGTTTGCACAGCATGGCATGTCGGAATGAAACCCAGATGCGCCGACGCGAATTCGGTCTACGGGAACTGGTCGTGACCTCGCGTTTTCCTCCGCCTAACCTCGTAGCACCAGCTCATTTCGCTCCTGCAGCGCGGATCCGAAATAAGGCCTGTCTCCGCTGGCCTCCGACCACATCTCATATTGTGCAAGAGAAAAGCCACGAGCTCAAGAGCCTTCATTTCCCTTCGCCGCTCGTTTGGCCTGCTCGGTGCGTCTCAAGCCGTGCCAGCGTTAGCTCTGAGTTTCCTCAGCGCCACCTCACTCAACGGCATGATCAAAAGCAATGCTAATGTCAAGGCGCCCCACCCCAGCCCTGTCCCCTGTAATCATTCCCACAATGCCGTCGGGCCGCCAAAAACCGCCGCGCGCTCCGCGTCTGTCATTAATACACATGTGTTCCATATAAAACGGACCTGACTCACAATAGCCTGCCGCTGAACCGTACTGCAGGGTTGCGTGACAGCCGAAGCATGTGGATCCAGCATCGGAGGGCCTGCAATGATGATGATGATGATGATGATGATGATGATGATGAGGGATGAAGCTTGAAGGACACTTGGGATGGATGCGCGTGCCAGGCTACTGCTACAGCAAGCCAGTTCGAGAGTGCTACATCATATATAACCATATTCCTGGAAAAGTAATTGTATAAATAACAGCAATAATAAACGTTACTTACATATAAATATATATAGGCACCTTCCATAAAAACTAATGAAATGAATAAAATAAGAGAATAAGAACAATCATAAAACGAAATTTTAAGATGCAAATAGGTCTTTATATAAAACATTAATATTATATTATTAACATGATGTAGTCACTATATTATTATTATTATTGTTGTTGTTATAGTTGTTACATTAAGATGATAACACTTGATATTTCTCTTCTCATTAATACACATCATCAGGTCACAGACCAGGTTTTCAACCACATCAAGTCATGTGCTGTCTGCACTGTCACCCATCAAGTGAACATTCAAAAATTCTTCTATACCCACAATGGTTCAATTTATCACATAAACATTGAAATACACTGCTTATGCATCCTCTGACAAAAAAAGAAAGAAATTTTAAAAAGTACATCTAAAAATAAATGAAAATACATAATAAATGTGTTGGACTACTGATCGGAAATGTGTTCAAATCCCAGTATATATGTAAACAAACAAAAAAAAAAAAATGTAAGTGTACTATAAATGAATGCAGCTTAGAATCACAATCAGAATTGTGTGTATTGGTCATGTCATAAACACCATCTGCATTTTTGGGGTTACATACAAACAAGAAAAAGCCCCAAAACATCTGCAAAATACAGTAATGGCTTTCCGATGATTGGGGGCTGTTTTGTGGCTTGGTTGAGATCTCAGGAGCTCTTGGGAAGATCGATGGCATCATAAACCGAAACTCTGGTTTCCTCTGCCAAGAGGTTAAGACTTGGCCATAGACGGATCTTTCAGCAAGAGAATAACCCCAAAATATACAATAGAAATATTTTCTGTTCTCAATGAGAAATGACAATATAGAAAAAATTAAGTGAAAAACGTTCAATTTTTTTTAAGGGGAGAAAAAAGGAAAAAGAAAAAAAAGGACAATAAGATTCATAATAAGCGGCAGAAAAGAGCACTTCATGAAATTTGAGATTTTATCAGGGGTGTGTAGGTGTGCATGCATCTACGTATATATCTGAACAGAAATTGATGCTGGACACAGAATCAGTTAAGTGTTTTCCAGAGCCTCGAGTTATATAATGTGTATATTTACTGTATCTGGTCCTTGTTTGTTCACAGTAAGGAAGGCAAACAAATCTCTCTAGTGTACCTAGATAGACAGATATGTCCATAAATAGCTGGATGACTAGGACACATTTTGCACTAACCTGTTCCAAGCACAGCTCATCACCAACGTTACACAATCATCACGAGAACTCTAAATCATACCGGACTGTCAGACGAGTTCTCTCCAGATTAAAAAGCGAAAGTTGTGTAAAAACTCTTAAGATAAGATAAGTGGTAATGACATGACAGGATCAAAGGCTCACACGAAGACCTGAGCTGCCATACCTACAGCAGGAATGACAAGGGGAGGCAGAAGGCTGATGGATATCTACAGGCCATAGCCAGAGGCTCTGTCACGGCGGCAAAGGCCGAAGCTGGGAAAGCGTGTATCTGAAAAAGTGGCAGGACTCGAGCAGGGTTTCTCTGCAGGAATGGGAGCTATGCGGTTAAGGCGAGGTCGTGCCTCAGAGGTGAGCTGTGCTTAAGGGGTGTCACAATCTGATAACCCGAGTGCTGCAGGGCGAGACGGCCAGGCCAGTCCAGACAGCTCGGCCTTGCTTTGCCACGCAGCATATAGGTTAAACACACAATTTGTATGTGTGTGTTTGTTTGCATGTGTGTGTCTGTGTGAGGGCTGCGAGACAGCTCGTCTGGTCTCGTTTTTTTCACTCCGTGAAGGCGAGTGCTGCGGTCGTGACACCTTGTAAGTGGTAATGACGCCTCCACGAAAGCGTGTCTTTTGTTGTTTTGTTAAAGCAGGCAAAGATGACTTTAGCAGCTCCTGAACCTGAGTGGCTTTTGTTCCTTTTCTGAACTGAGCTTATTATTAAATATTCTTCGACATTTTGGGCTGAAATTGCCCCACAGCATTAGCAGCTAGTTAGTCAGCATGAGGAGAGTTAGCAACATGACGGTTATTTTTAAGACTGTGATTAGTCCAATAAGAGATTAATATGGTCAATGTTATAGAATAAACCAAGTATTGTCTCCGTATATTAACTGATCTGACGATAATAGTGTTCGAAATTAATGTGAAAGTAGAAGATGGAAAGTGTAAAGAGATGGAAAGAGAGTGTTTGCAGTGTGTGTGGTCATGTTGAGTCGATGTCACTCTGTAAACTCTTGAGAAGACTTGCCAAAGTTGATAATATTTTGGTCTCTATTAGGCAGGGAAATACAAATTGCATAATCACACCAGTTCAAGTGTGTGTGAGACACACGATCAGACAAATCAAGCAGCCCTGATGTTACACTTAACATAAATGTTAGGTTTGTATTTTTTACCCAACTCTCTTAACTGTCAGTAACCAACCAATCTACTTTGATATCTAGATTTATTACAATCAGTAATAAAGATGAAATAATTCCTATTTTTTTCTTTAACTCTGGTTCTGAGGAGGTTGTTTGCCTTAGCTGGACCGTTTGACTTATGAAAAAATCAGATCTTGTCCTGGTGAAGATCCCAGAAGTAAACACATTTTTGTTTGTTTGTTCATTTGTTTGTATGTTAAATTAGTAATGACTTTTTTTCTTTTTTTTTAATTCAGTTTCTTCTCAAACATTTTTCACTGACACTTTTTTTCCCACCTCAATCTGCAACCCGATTGGTCAAGAGACTAAAAAACAACTCTGACTCTGACTGTCTAACTTCAGCTGCAAGACAGTTCACAAGTTTTATATTAAAGTTGAAATTAAGCTGCAACTCCAGGTTTTCCTCCACAGGACAGTCTTCAGAATGGATGAGTTTTGCAGTGTTAGACAAGCTTGTGTTTGTTTGTCTGATTAACTTCAACAAAGAGAAAACAAAAGAAAACAAACAGAACCAAACTTCAGTAAAATGATAACTTTTGCTATAAAGAAGTAAAATGTCTCATCGTTGGAAGTTGCTGTGGCGTAAGAGGAATAAAGCACTTGGGGACATGCTGTTATTGGAAGCTCTGGGATGGTGATAGAATACATCACTCCATCAGTGATTATTTTCCACAAGAAGAATCTAACTGCAATTTTAGCGGAGTAGCAACAGATAAATATGATTGGACATCGTATATTTGCGTAATGTACCTTATGGCTAATTATTTTGTTTGTTTGTTTGTTTGTTTGTTTGTTGAAAAACCCCACCACCACCTTCACCTCTGAATGGATTTTAGTAGCAATATATAAAATTTTTGGGTTACTACAGTAAAGCAGTTCCTGAGAAATGTAGAAATTAATTAATAAGAAATTAAGAATGATTTTTTTTAAATAAAAGAAAATTTTAATGGCACGTTTTTTAATCAAAAAATATCATAAAAAGTTTCTTTATCGATGGATACATTTGTTTCGCAAGTCAGTTAATTAGTCGATGGAAAAATTTGCTTTAAGGTGTATTGATTTTTTTGGGCCAAGGAAATTGTCTAATAAAAAAATTAATAAATTTACAAATAAAAAGTGATGGTTTGATTTAAATGAAGTAAAAAACAGCTTGTGTGTCTGCATGTGTGTCTTGTACAGGATCAGTTAAATCCATCATGCATCTATGTGTGTGCATGTGTGTGCATGTTAGTGTGTGTGTATACGTGTGTGTGTGTGTATACGTGTGTGTGTGTGTGTGTTTGTTTAAGGTGAGGCAGTTTAGTCACTTTGGTTGTCATTGTGACAGTCATAGATGAACAGCTTCAGACATGGCAAAGCTTTAAAAAGACGCTTTGTGTCAACAAGGTCACTTTTGCTCTGCGTGAGAGCCCAAACATACACACACACACACACACACACACACTAAAACACACACTTGGGTTGTAACTGCAGACAGCAAAAGTGTGTGTCTGTTTGTCAGAGACAATGTCCAGCACTTCTGTTAGTCCACTAAACAAGTCTTAACAGCACTAATTAGCCTGACATGACACTTTAATGGCACCGGTTAAAAGAAGGAAGGCCTGGAGTGTGTGTGTGTGTGTGTGTGTGTGTGTGTGTGTCTGTGTGTTGGGGGATTGAGTGAGCACGGCTGCTGGTTTTGGGATGTGTTTGCTTGCTTGTTGCTTGCTTGAGATTACAGCATTTATCTTTTAGATTACATTGAAAAAGCTCAACATTGTTATTCTGTGAACACACACACACACACACACAGTTTAGAAGGTGTTGAAATACACAGTTACTAGCCAAATGTCTTGCCTTTGTGTCTCAAATCACACTCTTCAGATTCTTACCCATTAAACCTCAGCGAGCACTTGGTTTGGTCTTTGACGTCGCTATGGCAACGTTAACAAAGTTTAGCAAAGCAGTCATGCACGATGGGCAAATATATGATGTCATTCCATAATAACACCTTCTGAACTACATTTGACAAGTTTGGTTATTTATTTATTTATTTATTTATTTATTTATTTATTTATTTATTTATTTATTTATTTTCCTGCTGTGTCCCTCCATCATTCGGAGAACAATAAAAACTTGAAAACATAAAATAAAAATAAAACACAAAATAAAAACAATAAAAACAATTTTGGATTTTTATTACATTTTTGTTTATTTTATTTATTTATTAATAGTATTAAAGCCACTCCTATGGAAAAGAAGTTAAAGAATTATAGAAGGAAAAAAATATAGAAGGACAAAAGGAGGTAAATAAATAAATAAATAAATAAATAAATAAATAAATAAATAAATAAATAAATAAATAAAAAGATATTTTTCTTGGGTATTTGCACTGCAATAAAGCATTTGTCATATTTTAAACAGAACTTTGCTAATTAATAAAAATTTTAACAGTCCAATTAGAATCAAAATTTAATTCTAAAAAATATTTAATTACCCATAAATACCTATATGTATAAATTAACATTGTGTAAACAAAATGAAAAGTGATATTAACGTTAATTATCTCTAATAACACAGTAAATCTCAGGATTAATGAACAGAATGACAACAACAAGCTGTCGACTCTATTGTTCTGTGACTCAGAGGCTATTTAAAGTATAATCATTTCCTCACTACTTTCTGATGAGCTGAAGATTAGTGCCTGGATTAATTCATAATGCAATCATTAGCTCTTTCATATATGTTTATTTGCGGTGCTTATAGTAAAGTCACAGGACGTTTTGTCATTAATAATAGAAAAAGAAAGTCAACCTCTCTGTAGTTTTTCTTTTTTTTTCTCATTAACTGTGGTCCACTACGTCCCTGTTATGTTTTAATGGCCTTGCTGAAATGTTTTTGTTTGTGGTTATCCTGCAGTCGAACAACGTCAATGTCCGTTTTTGTTTTTTTTTTTTTTTTTTCATTTTAAGGCATGTTAAGCTCTTTAAGATATATATAACATCCACAATGTGATTTATTTCTAGATCGATTTAGTGAAATAGAAAGACTGGACCTAAAAATGTAAGGCTCACCACTTCTGTAGGGTAGAAATCCGCCGGTTCAAGCACGAATTGTGAATCACTACCAGTAGAAACATCTGCATCAGTCCAGAAGCTTGGACAACAAAGTCACAAGCAGCACCGACAGATGCTACAGATGCTTCACTGACAGAAGAGTTTGCTAGGCTAATAAACCGATTCTGTATAACTGATTAAACATGTAGGAATAAGTGCCAAATAAGCTTGGGGACAGTCAGAAGTATCTGAACGTCTTTTGTAACGTGTTTTGTGTAAAGTGTGTTACTTTTTTCTTGTTTTGTGTTACTTTTTTCTTATTCCTGGGAAATAAGTGTTATTTCCCCATTCTTTGTAACCCAAATAAAGAGAAAAAACCCATCTTAGCCATGAAAGGGTTAGTTTTGGGCAGGTTTTTTTTTAGTAAAATGGGCTCATTTTGAGGTTTTCATTCTCTTAAAAGCCCAAACCCAAAATTCAAGGGGCTTAATGGCTATTTTTTATCATTTTCCATCAAGAGTAATTGGAAAATGTCATTCTCTACCCAGGAACAAAAATTGTGTTACATAGTGTAATCAACAACATGGTAACCTGATTCTAACAAGTTCCTTTTAGACAGATTTTAGAATTTATTAAATTATGTCAGATTATATGCTTTAACTATTTGCAGCTTAATATAGTTTGTTTTATCTAATAATTTAATGTAACATGCAATAAAAGTATTTGAAATATCATGATTTATAGAATTTCACATGAAGGAGAGTTCTGTTTTGACCAAGTGTGATGTGAAGCTGAAATATTTTTTAACACAGTCGCATTACATTCCTTAAAGATTGACGTTTAGTTTTTGACTGTTTATAGCTACATTAAATGTTGTGAAACTAGTTAATCTCTGTTATTACGTACATCGCAGCAGATACAAACAGTCGCTCCTTCGCCGTCCTCTTTCTCTTTTCCATCTTGAAGTCAATAACATATGTTAGGACGAACAGCTTTTTTTTTTTTTTTTACCTCTGACCTCTCACAGAAAATTTTACCATATCAATAACTACACAGTTTTAAAACAAAATCTATTTACATAGAGCATAGAAACGTGTAAGAGTTTAAATCCCTATGTAAGTTGTTACTATAGAAATGATGAACAAGAGCATTCATTTGGTTTACAGCCAGAAAATACAACCGAAGCTGCTGTTTAGAGAAAACTAATCAACCCCAACCGACCATTCGGAATCAAGAACTGAACAACATCGCGATCATTTTTAATCGCTGTGATCGCCGTAGAGCAAACAAACACGATACAAGGATAGCAATTAAGTAAGGGAGCTTAAGTCATGAAGAATGTGTGCGTAAATAAGTAGTGTGTCTAAATAGCCGAGACGTGTAAATCGCGCTAGAATTAGATCTCGATAGCTCCCATGAAATGAAAGTCATTTATAAATTATTAAATAATAAACATTTTTTGACCTAGATTTTTTCTTTTTTGTGTGTGTATTAGAAATACAAATATTTTTTAACAATAATGCTAAAAGAATAGGGGTGCAAATATTTTTGAGTTCCATCCAGTGTAAATAAATAATAATAATAATAATAATAATAATAATAATAATAATAATAGAAACATTTAACAGACTTAAACTGACAAACCAAAGCACCCTGAAGGAGTCTAGATTTATTCTTTTTTTTTTTTTTGAGCGACACACTTCACTGTGTTGGCTGTTCCATCGCCTGGCAATCCATTCCACACAAATACAACGATTTGGAATCTCATGTCATTTAATGACATTAGAAATGCCGCTAACAATGGCTTTTTCCACACAAACTGTTTTGACATCTCAACGTTTGTTTGCTCCCCCATACTGGAAGCGAGACAGTAAAGCAAACACACCAACGGAGACACCGGGACTCTCGACCCCGGAAAAAAAGAAAGTCCAGCCCTCGCTATAACAAACAGCCACAAACAAAAGGCAACCACAGGCCTCTGTGTTTAGGCCTCTCGCACACACACACACACACACATTCTCAAGTACCTCATGCAGCCCAGAGCATACGAAGACACCGAAAAGGTCGAGCCGGAGCACTACACAACTACACAACAGCGAGTGCATTAGCAGTGTTTAATCAGCGTTTTAGTGCTAATTGTCCATCTCCATTGTCTCGGCCTTTGCTGGAAAAAGGGACTCTCTCTTGAAAGCATGGCTAAAGAGAGAAAGAGCCAGTAATGTTGTAAGAACGGCCATGTTTGATTTGCGGCTGTACTTCTTCTCTCTCCCGTACGCCCTCTTTTGTACCTAGGGACGGGCGCTTCATTGTCCGCTGGCACGATAAGTCCGAGAGTCAAAGCCTGTTGTGACACTCCACCTGTGCTGACTCTGCTTCTCATTCACTGGAAATAATACACAAAGGACAAGCAAAAGCAGATGCACAAACCTCTTTGCATTGACCAAGCGGCTTTCATCCACCCTCCTGCTAAATAAAGTGCCATGTTTATGGTTCAAGTGTGAGCTATTTTGGATTTTCTTTCTTTCTGGATACAAAGGAAGTGGTAGTTGGTTGGCATGGGTGTAGACAACAATACAATCAGTACATACAATCATATAAAAAAAATACTACTAATAATAATAAGACCACATCATTTATTTGTTCTGTCTGGATTTGAAATGTACGTCATTTGCACAAAAGGGTTTTATTAATTTACTAAATAGTAATAGTACAGCTCAGCCCAGTGTCACTGCTTTGTCATCAGTTTATCACATCAAAATTTACACATTTAATTTCTTTTTTTTTTCCCAACGATCTTGCAGGATATTTACAGACAGAGACAACATACTGAAAAAAAAAAATCCTTTGTAATTTTATTATATAAGCAATAAAACACCTGAAGGTGTTCTGTTTTTGGAAAATAATCTCATACCACTATTAATTTATTTTTCATAAAGAAACATATATTTTATATCCATTTATAGTTATGTTAAATGCTGTGGAACATTAGCAAAACAGGTTAGTTATTTCTGTTACAGCAGCTTAAATAATCTCCTTTTTTCTCTCTCTCTCTTTTTGGATTTTATAAAATGAAAAATTTTAGCTTGTCATGTTCCCAAGAAGTCCTTAGTCTAAAAATGTACAGTTGCTGTTAAATCTATCTTGTACATTTATTATTTTTTTTGTAAACTTTTTTTTTTTAGCTCTTGGCATTTGTTTTACGCTGGAAAACAAACAAACAAAAAATGTTTACAATATCAATAATTACACACGAGGTGGTGTGCTTATTAAAAATCTGTTAATAAGGACAGTTTCATTGTACAAGTGTTTGTATAAGTTACTATTATTTTATTATAATTACTACAAAGCAACAATAAAGTATTAGAAGAAGGGTATAAATAGAAAAAATAAATTGAATTTCAGCTAAACCGAACAGAATTCAAACTATTTTTGCAACCTTGCTACATTGTGTGCCATCAATATCCAGATAATTAAAACCATATTAAAGCTGAAAAGCTTCATTCAGAAAAAGTTTGTTCTTTACAGTGAAAATCCTCCATAAGGCAATTTACACTCTGTCTAGAAATCAAACCTCCACGGGCTCCGTGAGTGATTTGAGTTCTGCGGTTTCTTCTTTTCTTCTCGCAGCTTGGACGTGTGCCAGCAACACCACCTCAACACGATTCAGCGACTTTTCAACACACAGGTGGTCTTCTTCATCTTCAGAGGCACTGCGGTTTTGTGTGTTTTACCGCATTAGTCCTGCACTACTGCTCCTGTTTAGACAGTGTGAGGCCACCCTGAAAGCCACAGCCTATTCGCCCGGAGACATTTCGCATATGTTATTATAAGTACGAGTTTGATGCATCATTACTTATTAATGAGACGACTGGACTGCTTCAGATCAGTCTTGCGTCCTGGTTTCAGGTAGCGTACCATGATGGCAAGTTTTGATGAAGATTGAGGAAGATATTGACGACTTTTTATGACTCAATTTGTATGAAAAACCACATCCTAGTAACTTTCTATGTTGGAATTAATGTGGCATTGCATTTGTCTTTATATGACAATATAAGCTAGTACATAAATCATATCTAGCTATTCCATATTTGTTATTTTGTATATATTGTAATCTCGGATGGATCTGAGTAGGAAGATCCTACAAGCAAATGTCATAATGTGATACTTGAAATAACATTAAGGATAAATTAATTTATTAGCAGATCAGCAGCAAAACATTGTTTGTTCAATGATACTTACATAACATGCAAGGAACCACTCAACAGATTACAAAAACTGATTCATCCAATCAGCTAACGATTTAGTTTGTTTTAAATGAATCCGCATTTTACAATTTCCTGCACTCAAGTTTTGTTTTCCTCTCAATATCAATATTATATGATCACAGCACTTAGACGAAGACCTGAGCCTAATCTGTCCAGTTGTTGTTTTTTTTTTCATTCAGCATACATTTTTCCCTGAGCCATCAGCATGACTAACATTGAGAGACAGTTCCTAAATCTCAGCTGGGTATACGGTTTATGTAACACAGCCTATGTGAGAGCTCAGCACTGTTTCCTTGTTAGGGAACCTAATCCAGCCCTTACAGCAGGGTGGTGGCTCCAGAGCAGTTAAAGAGGGTTAAAGAGCCTCAACTACAATGCGGCGAGATGAGATTGGGGGTCGGATGGATGGAGGGTACTGGAGCAGGGGGTAGGGGGGTGGGTTACTATGGAGCCATGGCCATGAGTTAAACCAGGGTGACACCAACCCAAACAAATGGAGACTGAAGCTGGTGAGCCATGCTTGGCCCACGCTCATTTACATTAAAGCCAAGAAAAATCCATGAAAAATAGAAATGCTAAACAAAATATTTTGCCAATCAAACATTTGCTGATTTATTACTGGAATGGTATAATAATAGAGAGCAGATAAAGAATAGATTGAGAATAATAAGCACATTTCAAACTAGCCCACAGAATAATGCAAGTATTTTGCAAAGAAAAAACACAGTGTACAATCAGCAACCCAGCTCAAGCAAAAAATAAAAAATAAAAACTGCCAGATGGTTCAAAAAGAAAACATAATTGAAAAATTTGGTAATAGTTCAAAAAACCTTATTTGGTCCTGGAGTCAATTGGTTGAACATCAACTCCAGCATTTTTTCTTCAACTTCTTACTCAGTGTACTCAAGCTAGAAATTCTTCAGTTGTCCAAAATGTAAGCATAATATTACACTAAAGTTACAAACTATGATCTAGATTTCTGAATCTGGGTCATTATCAGGATAATCAAGTTGCAAATAAACTGCCACATCTACAGGATCTTCTCTCAGAAGAATACAGTATGTTTGCTGTCGCTTTCTGCAGTGTGAATTATCACATTATTGTATTTATTTTCAAACATGTTAGAGCTTAAGACTGTTTTCTTTAAGAGGGAAAAGAAGATCTTTAGATCCGATTGTATACTTTGTAGGGCAGCACAGTGGCTTAGTGGTTCGCACTGTTGCCTCACAACAAGAAGGTCCTGGGTTCGAATCCTGATATGGGCCTTTCTGTGTGGAGTCCACCTGTGTGGGATTACTCCAGGTACTCTGGTTTCCTCCCACAGTCCAAAAACATTTACTGAGTGGTTGTCTGGCCCTGTGATGGACTGGTAACCTGTCCAGGGTGTACCCCGGCCTTTTGCCCAATGTGTGCTGGGATAGCAGATCCCTGTGACCCTAATTAGGAATAAAGCAGGCATAGAAAATGGATGGATGTGTACTTTGGCTGTTATGTACTTATACATTCTTAATCACTTGGAGAGTATTATTATTTCTAAAATGTTGCTTGTGTTTTGAAGTAGGCTTGTTAATCTCTGCAGGATTTCTGACTCATTTCTGGCTCATTGGCCTTATCAAGCCATTAATCTAGCCTTTTAAATGCAAAGAGTGTGCTTTCTAGAAGTCATAGCGATGCACAGACACACAAATGTGTATGATAATTTAATAAATAGGTATACATTTGTTAGGCCTATATTAGTCAAAAGATTAAAGATACTTTAATATAAATGTTGCTGTTTTTCCATTTAAAAAGCTTGACCCTACTTGTCATATTATGCATAATAAAATGTCACTCCCTATTCCCAACTTGTGCAAATCATTCTCGTTTCATTCCATTTATGAGACCTCAAAAATGTCAAAAGAATGATTGCCTTTGTCACTCCAGCTCTTATGACCTGTCCCTATGCAAATTATCATCAAAGCCTTGAGCTTTGACCTTTCACTTTGTATTTTTGGATCAAATCTTCTAGATGTGGAGTAAAGAATTCAAAAGGTTGTAGTGAACGCCCAGAGTTACCTGGATGGATTCCAAACACCTTCCTGGGTTTAGCAAGCATGATCCGTTGGAATAAATGAATGTCAGAAGCTGAGCAGATGTATTCAAACCAATCATGCTTATACCAGTGGGGAAATGCGCCAGGTGAGTGCAAACAGATTTGGCAGGGTGGTGTCCTCGAAAGCTGAGCATCATGCTGAATCAGTAGCGTCACACTGTGGAGTTTTAGGACTGACAGGTGAAATGTTCAGAGCTATTTGGCCTGACAGGATGGGATCCCTGGCAGGCATTCCTGAAATAGTCAAAAGCTTAAAGCTGTCATTAAGTGGGACATAAATATAACTGGGACATGGCATGAATCTTTCTAAAAAGACATAAATATATTTAAAAAAAACACACTTTTAAAACTCCCCCTTTCACAAAAGTCACGTTAATAGTCAAGAAATCGTACTTTTTACATGTAATAGATATTTTATTGTTCCACAATTAATGATCAATTTCCACACTGCACAATACATTCATTTTTTTCATTTATTAATTTAATTCCTACATGTAATTTTCCCCACATTTTTTAAACATTTATTTTCCCAGACAATTTCTCACATGTGGATGCCCTACACGTTAACGTCATTAATGATGTTTTCCTGTGTAAAGTTTTACATCTTTCCCATGTTTCATTTATTTTCATATTAATGCTTCACATGTAGTGCATTTGGTTATTTACGCTTTTCACAACTTTGATTTAATTCTTCAGAAATTCAGGGATTAACATGGCGAAGTGTGCCTTCATCTTGAATAACAAATGTGTCTTAGTTTTCCACACATTATAAAATGTGTTCATCATCTGGCAATCAGACATAATGTACAACTTAGGCAATCTAATGCTTTTTAGAGAAAACTAGCCCAAAGACTTTAACTGGCACTGAAACGCCCGTCCTGACACGTTAAGAGGAGATGACAGCTGGCATATGAAGCACTGCATCATTTACACACACCTCACTAGATCCATGCCATTATCGCTTCCCATCCGCCTCAAAAATGGCCATGGCGCCGTGGGTGTGAGTTGCAAATAAATCCTGACGTCTGTCAGAGACCCGGATGTGCAGCCAGGTGGAAACGCGGTCCAACAGCAGTCCATTGAAGGCCAACACTTCCCTGTCTCTCGTGGCACCACAGGCTTGCCGTGGCTGGTGTCAGAGACGCCGTCACTGAACGGAAAAGGCCAGCAGCCTTGGGGAGCGTGTCATTCAGATCTTATCCGAAAGCACCACCCGATACAGTTCGACAGCTTACGTATGTGCAAATGGCAATCCTTCCCACTGGCTAGGGTCCCTCAAATGTGAAATGTATGTGAGAGCATGAGCTAAAGGGGTGAGGGAGAAATGTCAGTGGACAAAAGCATCTTTTCTGCTGTTTTGGTCTTTTCACCTGTTCATGCCATAAAGATGAAGAGTTAGCCCAAAGATATGCTGTTCCGTCAAATGGCTGTTCATTAAACTGTGCATAATATGTGTGCATAAAACTGAAGGATTTTTGTTTCAGCCAAGTTAATGAGGCCTGGTCTAATTTGTTGGACAAAGTCTTTTAAACTACGTAATAACCACATGCAAAGATGATTTTAATAAGCAGGGGTTGGTGCTGATTAATGGCAGTTCCCCAGTTCCCTAAATTTGTGACAGTTTGGGGAAGAGCTACAAACAGGTGGGATAGTCAGGTGTGCACAAACGTTTGGACATAGTCTTTTGTGTATGTATCACTCATTAATAAATGAAATATTATTAGTACTGCCAAATACCTGATGTATAAGAGGAATAAAACAATTTGAGACATGCCACTATAAGAAATGTATTAATCCATTTGATATAGGGTCAAATCACTCCTCCATCTCATTGAATCAACACTGGTGATTTGCTTATAAAAAATGTACTTACTTTTACTTAAATTTACAGTGATGCCACTGTTTACTTCTAGGATTAACTCCTACTGCTCACCAAAAGGATTTCTCCTGATCTTCTGTCTTAGAATGTATATGATTGGCAGTGTTATCTGGACACTGTTCTGCAAATCCACTTCCGAACCATTGTACATTGGACATACTGTTCTCGCTACCATGGGAACGGTTCCCCCAAAATACTTTAGTTCAATAAAAAAAATGTGGCATTCTTGTAAGATTTTTGTCTCCTTTCACATGCAGAGCTGAACATTAGCTTGATCATATCTTCTTTTTGTGAACTTTGAAATGGTAGTTACCTATGCACTTTTGACTCCTAGATGGTTGCCCACCCTCTGGGCGTCATGGTGGACACTTCCTCTGATGAGGTTGAGCTGTCAAATGTAAATGTGATGCAGTTTGAGTGTCTTGGCCTAGATGCACTGAGGTGGAAAAGCAGGGTGTTGCCCCTCAGGTCCTCCTGTCATGCTTAACAAGCTCCATAAAGGAGAGCGACGGACCTGTTCTTCCTACTCTGACAAGTGGACAGGAACTAAATTAAGATCCTGAAATAATATACCTGAAAGAACCATTCACAGTGAAAGAGTGGTTTGTTCCACTGCTAAGGTTTTCAGGTGGTTAGTGTTCACATTATTTTATTGCATGCTTTGCACCATCATGGCTCGAGAAAAATTCCTGGAGTTTAGTTCACACACCTGGCTCTAATCATCAGTTCAAGATTTGGAACTTATGTCATGTTGGGTAACAGTAATTACCACCTTACAGCCAGGGAAAAACATGTACATGTCAGCCTCTGAGTGGGTATTTGAAGCTTTATGACAATTCTCATTCCTCCAACCAACTCTGGAAGTGTAGCATTATGGCTGCCAACATGAACATGCCATCTGTCCAGGGCAATAATATCATGAAAATTAATTTTCATTCCAATTTTCTGGTGAGGATCATAGTTGCAAATAGCTGAGAATGTCAGTCCAGGTTTCTATCCATGGTCATGGATTCCAGCTGTGTTCCCAAACCAACTGTGAGATAGAATCTCCCCTTCAGGTCCGGGGTCTGAACTGGGGTTTCTGTCCAGGGAAATGTTCCTGACACAGCTATAGTGGGAACCAACCAGGTGCCTGATCCACCTCAACTGGTACCTCTCAGTTTACTGTCCCTGGATGTCAAGCTCCTCAAACTTGTCATTAACACATATTACCTCCAACAGTCTAATGGCCTCCAGCAGGGTCCTCTAGCAAGGACACTCTTTGCAAAGATCCAGGCTCTCTCATCAGCCCCACCTCAAGCTGTCTTTATGAACTGTGTATATTTTCTTCCACTTCCTCAATAAGATCACTGACTTTTCCCCTCTTGTTGGAGGCCAACAGATCATTTGAGACAAGTATTGATCTAAAAGGCAGTGGACTCTGATGAAAATTCCCTTCTGTCCTCACTGCATGAGCTTTCCAGTCTGCTGAGCCGCAATCATGGAGCCATATTCACTGGTTTGGAAATGTGGCACAGAGGTCAAGTACAAGTTCTTCGTACAGTCAGGGGAAAACTTCTTAAAACTGTGGTAGAGTGCTAGGTTTATGACATGTAGAACATGGAAAATAACATCTTCAGCTGAGAGTATGAATGGTTGTTATAACTGAGCCTTCATTCAATGTCCATATAACAAAAAAGACCCACTGGTCATGGTTAAATATATGCATAGAGTATCGGAAAGATCAGAGATCAATCCTCATGTTTGTCACAATGGAAAATATCCAATAGCCATTTCTTTTCATTACGTTGCTCCGTCACCCAGACACCTGAAACCATGAAGTAGCCAAATGCAAGGTAATTTTTGTACAGAGAGAGTGGCAGCTGGAAAGAAAGTGAATTATTGATGGCAAACATGGCAGGATGCAGTATTTATCAGTGTGGAGTTGGAGACCCAACATACAGAGATGCTGTAAGCGGATCTTTGGAGAAAGTGCAGCAGCCATTGTCGTCTGAGTGCCGGCGCTCTTGGGTGTGCGATACCTCACCATATCTTATCGCCTCTCTAGTGAAAGCAATACGCCTACCATGATGTTGCCGACACTGTGCTCATTCACGTTGGCTTAAAGGGGGTTCGAAAGAGGGCCTGGGGAATGTTAGCATGGTGACATTAGCATTCATCAACAGGGAAACTGCTTCTGGTTTAAGTCAGGAAATGTCCCTAGATATTTTTCTATGTGTGGCTAAACTCACAAGAAACTAAATCACTACCAAAAAAAAAAAAAAAGGTTTTGTCTTGTCTTTCATTTCTGGTTATTTGGATACAATACGCTTAAAATGAATGCAAAATTCTAGATCATGTTGGTGACATTTTTATGCAAAATGTAACATATCTTGGTACTTTACCCTAATCAAGTTTAGCTGTTTGTAAATTCTCATTTATACTTTAGTGTAGTTCTGATTGTTGGATAGATTGAGATCTTTCTGCATCTAGGTGCAACTGAGTTGTTTTTGACACTATTTAACACAGCAAGTGTCACATTGACTGTGACTCCTTATCTTAGCCACTTGCCAATCTATTTAATTTACCTGACCATTGCCATCTGCAACAATGCTACTGCTATCACAAATCCTCAAATAACAAACCAAAGCCTTTTATGCCTCCCTCTACTTTCCCTGTCTCCTTTTCTTTACTCGATCAGAACTGTAAGCCTATATCTGGCAAAGCAAATGTTAAACTATGGCGTGTGCTGTGGGTACAATAGGCAGGGATCAAGCTGCCGTCTTAGCCTTCGATTTCTTGGTGAAAAGGTGCGTCTCCGGTTACCGCCACTTGCTTCTTCTCAATCTTGTTTGCAATTAAATATTCCAACGTGTCATTAAGCGGAAGGCGACGTGAGCTGCCACTCAGTGTGGATGAAGCAGTGTGCCTGATGTGACAGGTAAACAGAGAAGTGAGAGCGAAAGGCACAGCTAGGGTTACAGGCCTGCTCAAGTCGTGCCACTCACCGGCTCTGTTTCCACCGGGAAGGGATCGATTTACTCGCGGCTGCCACATAAAATGGTCCGGTCCAAGTACATTGCCTGCCTCCGTGATGGAATGATTACTTATTCATGGAAAGTTGGCAGGGGGATGCAGGGTGATGTGAATGGGAGTCCTTGTTTTTCATTGGGGTTGCAAGACATGGCTGACATAAGGGTATCTATTACGAGCTTGTTCTGAGAGTCTGGCCCCCCTTATTGCCAGAATTGCTGGAGATTGTCTCAGCTCTGGCTGGGAATGAGAGATCTGGAATGTAGCACTCATGTACCCCATGAGTTTCAATCACAAAACATAGCAGATTGAACACAGTATTCTGCTTGTGCGTCCTATTTATGGAGCATTGCACCTTGAATGTTTTCCAGCAAGGGCATGTATGCCGGCTGACTTCATCTCACTTTCTAAAGTAACCCCAGGTAGCCCGACACTTATCTCCTGGCCTTGAAGGACACAGTTGCTTTCTCTCTCTCCTTTGCTGCTCTGAACATTGCCACCCTGACACTAGAGAGTCTGCGCCATGTTTCAGGCGTGTGAAATCTCACACTACCTGCAGATCTCAGGGCACTGGGGCCTGGCGCTTTCACAGGCAACTGCATGAGAGGCTTTTTTTTTTATGTTGCTCTGAGTCAAGATAACCTTATTGCATGCAAACCTCAATCCAAATCAGAATTTACCCCAGAGGAGACACCAAGACACTTTCTACCATCATTCAAGTATCACTCAGCTCCAAGTGCTGCATTTTCATAAAGTCTGCGTATAATTCCTCATCCACTCAGTATTTATCAGCTATCAGTATTTACCCCCCCCCACCACCATGTCTTCTTTCAGGCCACTGCAAAACTGTCTGACCACTTTAATTAAGCTGGAATTGTGCATCAAAAGCCGCATTCAAGCATGTCCATCAGCATCTTTTGGATAACGGCTGAAATCTGAGACTCGTCCACTATTCCACCTCTCCTTATCGCAGTATGGCGCCTTACGCTCTCACTGTAACACTCCGCCGCTTGGCAGGAACGCGTAACCTAAGTCACCCTGGAGTCATTGTGCTGGTTGTAAGCAATATGTTCCACTGTGTGATGGCCGAGCACATTAACACAGATTCTTTTCACTCCCGCGCCCGTGATACCCCACCGGCGTTTGTGTTACAAGCTGCTTGATTTCCAGCAATTCAAAGCCAAAGTCTGGCGAAGGTGTGAGAGGGCTTCTTTAGCAGCACCGAGGCCAAGTGTAAGACTACTGCTGGAGCACCTGTTACTGCGCCCTTGAATCCAATCTGAATGCTAATCAGGAATTCTGAATAGAGGCAGTTGGTATCACTGGAACTGGGCTAAAAAGTTTCCCAGTACGTAATTCTTCTTCTATGTAGCCTCCTGGAATTACAGGGGTGTCATGAATTACACATACTAATTACTAATGTCAGGTGAAGCACAAAATCTAATTCCACAAATGTATTGAACCTGTTTCACCTACAAAACATATTAAGAAGATCGTCTTGAATAAAGTATTCCATCTACGTAAACTTTTCCACAATTTCTAGAGTTACAACAAGGAAATTAACTTGGATTTTACATGAAATAAAACCAATTTGGAATATAAGTCTCTTTTTTTGCTTGTTAATGAAAGCCTACATATTTTGTTTGTATTTTCTGTGACCTTTGATGTGAGAAACACCTATACAAATGAGAATATTACTACTACTACTACTACTACTACTAATAATAATAATAATAATAATAATAATGACCATATATAACTATATATATATATATATATATATATAGATTATAAATTCTGTTCATACATATATTTGATACCCCTTATTTCCCATGCTATTTGCAAGGTAAGGGTTACTAATTCTTACACAAAAAAGGTGAGACATTAAAAACAAAATACAGGGCTAATGTGTTTTCAGTTAATATCAGCAAGCAAAACAATTCTTATACCCTTTATATAACATTTTCTTATTTCGTTACCGTCGAACTGTGACCCCTGAGAGACTCACGCCAAACAAGTGAGCCACAAACTCAGCTTCAGTGGACTCTGCTGACCCCTACTTGTTACTTATAGAAATCCGTGTGGGATTTCCATTTAAAAAAAAAAATTAAGTTAAAATTTTCTCATAATTTTACATCAGAAATCTACAGTACGTTAGTTTGTAAAACGTTTACATTTTTTAGTAAACCTTTTAAAAATTTGAAAATGTAATAAAGAAGCTTTTATTATAATCTAAATTGGTTGCGGTACTAAAAATGGCCACTGGGTGTCAGTGCTTACCAAAAATTCTCCCATTTTATCAAGTCCACCTACACTATGCAGAAGAGTCGCATCTCACTTGAGCACAATTTTATTGGTGTAATCCAATAATATGAGGTTTTACATGTATTCAGGGATTTCCGTCGATAAATGATCTAAAGGATCTAGCTGGAATCAGTTAAAATATCAATTGGTTATGTAGTTATAAAGATTGATGGCATTAGTGATTACATCTAATTAATAATTATGTCTTGATTAACTTTCATTCCTTTTCTACTAAGCTCACTTTGTACTACATAAACGTATCACAGTCCTCCGTTGTCTAGGCAACAACAACGCTAACTTTCACCTGGACGCATTCCAGCACAGCTCCAGTCTGGTGTATTGATGTTGGCTTTAAACCCAGCGCCCCCCATTTATTGATCAGACTGCTTTCTGATAAAAAGAAATAAGAGAACGCAGTTATCACATAAACTATTACTAAACCGTGTGCTTTGGAAATATACAAACAAGCATTCTGAACTTCAGAGGACCTCTTGTACGTTTCATGCCCTGAACTTTCTTTCATCAGATTTCAGATTCCTGGTGGCTTTTTGATACTATTTTTTTAAGGAAGAATGTAAATGGATGGATGGATGGATGGATAGATGGATGGATGATGCTGTCGTAAAGTAATCAGTGACAGGGTGACATGATGTGGAGATTATGTTTAACCAATTATTATAGTTAGCTATTTAATATTGAATGACCTGTCATGTTTTTTATCCATTTATAGTTACATGTTGTGGAACATCCACAACAGCATTTATGAATCATTTACATTATAGCCGAGTGTTACAAAGCACTGAGACTGGAGACTCCTTCCATAAATGTTATATAAGAGTCATAATACTGCAAACTTTTCTCTGTTTCTAAAACAAAATATCTGTATATTATTAGTCTTAGACTGTGTGGAGTCTTTGGTGTACATATCCTTGCTAACACCATACACATCTGTAATTACCACAGAAACAATAGCATATTAAAACCAGCTCCTTGATATAAACCTGTGATATAAGCGTCATTTTTAACAAGATTTATTCTGCTATGTTTTGCTAAATGTTTGTGTGTTAATGATATTTCTGTTATTATGACTGATGACGGGCTTCTCATATTAAAGAAGCCAGATTCTGAGAGCGAACTTATCTCTGCCTGCTGACTACATTTGCGGCAAATGAAACATTTGTATGTTTCTTTCTTTCATTATTCCCTTCCAAGGTCTCGAGTTTCAATGCCTGCTTTATCTGACAGTGAAACAGGTGATGTCTGCATGATCTCTAAACTTTGAGCTGAACTTGAACCTAAAATCATGCTTGCATAAGACTGATATTTCGCCGTTCTTAATCAAACTGTTTACACAACAGTTGGATTAGATGTCACTGTCTCTGTGGTAGGTTTAAGTGAACTCAGGTCAAAGGTGCTTTAGTATCTGAAGACTTGACTCTATCTACAGTTAGCTGAACTTCGAATATTTACAATATTCCCAAGAGAAGTATTAGACATCATAATATGCATGTGGAAGATTATTTAAAAGACATTTTGCTCATTTGGAACACACCTTCACCCAAAGCGGCTTTCAGCTGAGCTGAACAGATGATGGTTACTGGGATATGACCTGACAACCTTCTGCTCAGCAGCCCAAAACATTAAAGACTAAACCAACATTGATCTACATGCTGGTGTCAGAATTATTCGTCTTATTATTTCATTTTCAGTATGATACTGACACCAAAATGTCCCTTGATACCTAAGTAGTTTTATTAGACTGATGGGACTGATATCAGTGCATCAGTACATCAGCACACACATTAGCATCATCGTAATGACTGCTGTAGAATAAAATACAAATGCTCAGTAATAGATTTATGAATCCCTGGTTCAAATAATACACTAGTCAGACCTAAAGGACACTTCCTGTCTTCAGGTTATTTCACTTCACTTTCTCAAGAATTATAAATATCTATTGTTCCCAGAAGCAGTCCATACTTGCGTTAACTTCTGACCTGACAATGTTGGAGATGTTTAAGATGTTTAAATGTTTGTTTTATAGACCAACTGATCCAGACTCCTCTTCTTCTTCTTTCGTCTTTTCCCTTCAGGGGTGGCCACAGTGAATCATCTCTCTCCACCTATCCCTATCTTCTGCATCCCCAACACTTGCACCCACTAGCTTCATATCCTCATTTATTACATCCATATACCTCCTCTTTGGCCTTCCTCTTTGCCTCTTGCCTGGCAGCTCCATGTCCAACATTCTCCTACCAATATACTCACTCTCCCTCCTCTGGACATGTCCAAACCATCTTAATCTGGCCTCTCTAACTTCGTCCCCCAAACGTCCAACATGAGCTGTCACTCTGATGTACTCGTTCCTAATCCTGTCCAACCGTGTCACTCCCAAAGAGAACCTCAACATCTTCCCAACTGAACCAGACTATTATACTAAATTGCTCTTTTGTTCTTGTTATTGCTTTGATAAGACTTTTTCACTTTTTCACTTTTAATATGTATGGATATTTTTTTAAATATTTTTTTATTTCCCTAAAGCTATATAAACCAATATATATAAATTATATCTTAGATCAATAAATATTGATCTAAATATAAAATAAAAATATTATTATTATTATTATTATTATTAACAACAACAATTAATTAATTAATTAATTGCAGTTCTTATGCCCTCGTTTGCTAGTGCATTTTCTGTTTACTGCATTTCATTATTAAATCATATTACCTGTTATATAAATAAAGAGGGAAAAAAGCTTGAAATTAATCTAAAAACGATACCAGTATGTCACTGTGCCAACTATTTTCCTTTTCCTACCATTTGAGCGCCTCCATCCTGGTGCGCCGTCACCTTTAATTCATGAACAGATTTCAGTCGGATCAGGCGATACCGCGCACAAACACGCGGACCTCCAGACCCTCTTTCTCATTGGTTACACCTCTCCTTATTAGCATGCCTGAGCCCGCCTCCGCCTGAAAACAGATACCCCATTGGCTCCCTTATTCGGCGTGAGTCTCTTAAAGGTCATAGTTCGACGGTCTACAGTAACCTCGTTCCTTGTCGGCGTTTTTATATTTCCGACCTACATTCAGACACAGCGCTTCCTTGTTTTGCGATTGACTGCTAGATCTGTCCAATCAGCGACCTGAAGTCGGATGTAGATTTGCATACGACCAATCGCAGCGAAGGAGCCGGGAGCGTTTGAATACGGGTAGGGTAAAAATAACGCTTCCGTATCGCATCACGATGATGTCGCTGTCAATGAGGCGGTAGTCAGCACTGGAGGACGAGACATGCTGTTATTTAGAGGTCGAAATAAATAATAATAATAAAAAAGAATAGCATTAATTCGTCGGAAATACCGCTCCAGAATAGCTTGCCGGCTCATTTCTCACGGTGAGTAGTTAAGCTTATTAGCTCAGAAGCACGCTAGCTGGATGTTTAGCCGGCTTTAAGTCATCTCGTGCACCATTTCTATGCAGCAAACGTAAATATAAGCGAAACAATGTCCGAGACAATTCGAGAAAAATAAATGTTTCGATTATTCGCGAGAGTTTGGAAGCTTGGAAACATCAGTAAACATCACTGACGTGCCTTTTCTATAAACAGTAATGCGTCCCATCCCCTTCACGCGCATACGACACAAGTAAACAAACAACAAACATTGTTTTTTTGTTTATCTATAGGTATTTTTCATCAACAGTTCTATTAAATAACTAACCAGTAGTGTGTTTGTTGCTCGCAGTAGCTGAGACACGCGTGTTGACTCGTTTATCTGGTTCAGCAGGACGGTCTAAAAGGTGTGTTCAGATCACTTTAGACCCTGCAGTGGGGTTTTAAGGACATTAAATATCCTGTATATTATTCCGTAAACATTTTATTTCTGTGTCTATACTTCATCCTGAGTGATATTTAGTCTTATCTCTGAAATATCTTTTAAAGATATTTGTACAGTCGTGGAGTTTCTTCCCAGAGACCGCCCACTGCTCATGAATATTCATCACTCCGAGCTCCGCTTCTCATTAATATTCATATCACAGCCAGTTCTCGATTCTGATTGGTCAGGTGGTGATGAATTGATATTAAATAGAGACTGTATCAAATTGTATCGATTCTGATCAGACTCTTGTCGGCTCAGGTCTGAATCGAATCCTGTTGGTGCTGAATCACTTTATATCGATTCAGCAGTGTATCGAATGGTATTGGTGCCGAACAGTTTTGTATCGGACCGGTTGCGGCTCGTTTTGTGTCAGTGCTGAACTGAATCATATTGGGTCAGTAGTGAATCATTTTCCACCAGTGCTGATAGATCAGGTCTGAATCTAATTGTATTCATGCTGAAACGAATCACCTTGGCTCAGGTGTGAATCACATTGTATCAACGCTGAATTGAATCATAAAGAGTCAAAGTGTATTGTTGTTAAATGAAATCGGGCCTGAATCGAATTGTACTGATGCTGACCACATTATGTGGGAACAATAGTGAGTCAAATGGTATGAGTGCTAAAAACAAATCATATTGGATCAGTAACGAATCATAGTGTGTCTCTGTCCTGAACCAAAATCGTATCGGATCAGTAGAGAATCAAACCGTTGCATGTTTTACTGTGTTGTTTATTTATGGAAATGTGTAATGTTGACTTAGGGATGTGGAAATGACCCTCAATCCTTTTTGAAATTTTTTTTTTGGATATGGTCTGACCAAAGGAGGTGGGGATTGAAACCCCATCATGTGGGCATGTCCTAAAGTGTAAAAGGCAGGCTAGATTCCATCAAAGTCATATCTGAATTTACATGCACGCAAAGTGCTTGTAGAACTGAATTGACCTCCAGAGGGACTACACAAAAGAGTGGATCACTTTCTACGCCACTGTTAAGTCTTGAGTCCAGTTTCATGTTTAATCCATCTGAAATCATCTCTGAATATTTAATTCATCCCTCCATTTCTGTGTTTCCTCAGTGTTCGGAGCCTGCCAGTGTCGTCCGGCCATGGCGGAGCAGGATCCCTCGGCGGAGAAGCCTCCGGCCGCATCGCACTTCACCATCGGCTCCGTGTCGGAGGACAACTCTGAGGACGAGACTCAGGGCAAGTCGGAGCTGTCAGCGGAGGACAAGGAGCGCTCGGCGTCCCCGTGCTCCCTCAGCTCGGACAGCACTTTCGAAAGCCTGGACGGGCCTTTTCACAACATGAGGTCAGCCGTGCGTTGTGTAACATGTCTGTGTTTGTGTGTGTCATTGCCGTCGTTAGACGTCTGAATTGCACTCATTTAGATAACGTTTGGTTGTCCCGCCAGTCTCTGTGTGAAAAGTTAATTAGAGAGGAAAGTGCAACTACAGAGAGTTCAGGCTCAGTTCTACAAAAATGGCTTTCTTTCAGTTCTTTAAAATTTTCTATTTTAAATTTAATGGAGAAAACAGTGGCATGAAATAACATGACAGTGAGGTGTGTGTATGTGAGAGACAGAGACAGAGACAGACAGACAGACAGACAGACAGAGAGTGAGTGTGTGTGAGACTGAGAGAGTGTGTGTGTGTGACTGAGAGAGAGAGAGAGAGAGTGTGTGTGTGAGAGTGTGAACACATCTGTAGTTCTCATTCTTTGCCACAGATTACTCTAAAACACTTCCATCTGTGTTTCTTATCACTATATTGCTTTATAATCTGTTTTGCAGCATTAACACCACAGACACTAACCCTCTTCTATCACTAGGTTATGTTGGTTATTAGTGTAGCATGGACTGATAATGTTTCTAAGTCAGTGGACCTTTAACACTGTTCTAGGTGCATTTCATAAAACTCCTGATTAATGCCAAAGATTTGCCGACTCAGAAATGACACAATAGCTACTGTAATATAATGACTTGTAATAATAATCGATATGTTTCTAACGTACGGCAAATTTAATATAAAAAGGTCAGTGACACTGCTGTAGTGTAGATGACAAGACACTCCCTGCGCTCTACCTGCTTCCTATTGGTGGAAAAGAGCATCTGCGTTGAGCAAGTAGGCAGGGCTGTGTGTGTCTGTGTGTGTGTGTGTGAGGAGTTAGGGAGGATCACACCATGCCTCTATTTCAGTGGCCCCTTTTACATGCCAGCGTACTAGTGTTGATGCAACAGCGCAATGAGAGGCCATGCAGAATTCACACACACACACACACACACACACACAGAGGAAAGATTTTTCTTCACACTCTACCCCTTCATTACCACCCTATGGTGTGTGTGTGCAAAAGTGTAAAACACTTTCCAGGAAGCAGAGCTTTCAGATTCGGAAATCTTTGCAGCAGTCTTTTTTTTTGGTTGTGAAGTCACCGAGTGTAATACATTTGTCATTATTTTACTAAACAAAAACAAAAAAATCCAAGTATAATTCCCTACAAGTGATGAATGGAATAAAAACACACCAGTAAACTTCATTTATTCACCTGAACATGAACAAAAGTATGGGTTAAAAATTGTTCTCAGACGTTTTTACTCAGTTCATTCAAATCCGTGGAAAGATATGAATACGGAACTCGGTTAATCATCAGTTAATCTTCGATGAGTTACTGTGAAGATTTAGCGCAAACAACATTTACAACTTTCACCATCAGTTTCTTGTTTTCAGCTCTGTGTGAACTTTGCCTTTTATGGAGTTTTGTGTGCGTGGCTAAACGTAATTATAAATGAAGGTGCTACGCGGTTGGTTACATTTTGTAAATCTAACAAAAAAAAGAAGGACATGTCGGTCTCTTTATCCCTTTATAGCTACATTTAATATTCTTGTATATCCGTGAAACAATCTAGGAGCTTGACTGCATGTCGGAGCTCCCTGTAAAGCCTAGTCTGATGTAAACTCTCACTATATTGCCTGGTGTTTTTATTTTCTTTAAGGCCCAGTATGTCTGGTCTACACCTGGTGAAGCAGGGACGTGATCGCAGACGTGTTGACCTACAAAGGGATTTTACCGTGGCCTCGCCCGCTGAGTTCGTGACCCGCTTCGGAGGAAACAAAGTCATTGAGAAGGTAAATCGAATCGTGTCAGAAATTTGGGAAACGACAACACGACTAATGACGAATAAAAGCTAACCAGAGTAGGACCTGATGTCTGTTTTTCTTTTGAGTAATTGTTTGCTAGCTTTTGAGATTTAAGTCATGCAAATTTTATGGAGAGAGTTTAGCTGTAACCTTGAACAAGACACTACTTTAGACTAGCACAATATTTAATTTTGTGGTTGCAGGTCCTCATCGCTAATAACGGCATCGCTGCCGTAAAGTGCATGCGCTCCATCCGGCGCTGGGCATACGAGATGTTTCGGAACGAGCGCGCCATCCGCTTCGTTGTCATGGTCACCCCCGAGGACCTGAAGGCCAATGCGGGTGAGCGAACAATACACAGCAATGAAAGGGGCAAAGAATTTCTGCCATTCACTGGCGAGGGTGAATATATTATGTCAGTTTATACAGTACAGGCTGGCTTTGTCCTGGCCAAGCCTGGCCTAATTAATACAGAAAGAGCTACTGATTAGTGACGTGAAAGGAGAAAAGTGTCTCCAGTGCTGAATGGACAAGGTCTCTTCAGGTCTCTTTGTTCAGTGCAATTCAGATTGATTGTACAAACCATTTTCCAGTGCTGAGCAACAACAGGAACTAACTTGTTTTGCAGATGTTCCACACTATTCATTGTAGTTATAAAACAGTTTTTTTTTTTTTTTTTTTTTTTTTTTTTTTTTTTTTATTAAAATAAGGATTTTCATTTTTCACAGAGTACATAAAAATGGCTGATCATTATGTCCCTGTCCCTGGAGGAACCAACAATAACAACTACGCCAATGTAGAGCTCATTTTGGACATTGCTAAGCGTATCCCAGTTCAGGTATTTCTTATAGACTTTGTAAAATATTATTAGAAATAAGTATCCATTCAATAATAATTGATATCTGATTGCTCAGTGATGATGTTTAATGTATGAATCTCCTGTCAATGCCAGGCGGTGTGGGCCGGTTGGGGTCACGCCTCTGAAAACCCCAAACTCCCAGAACTCCTTCACAAGAATGGCATCGCCTTCATGGGTCAGTCTCCTCAATATTTCCATCTGATTTCATCAGCACACAGAGTGGATTTGTGGTAACTTTTTTTTCCTTGTTCCCAGGTCCTCCCAGTCAGGCGATGTGGGCTCTGGGAGACAAGATTGCATCATCTATCGTGGCTCAGACGGCTGGAATTCCCACTCTACCATGGAGTGGAACAGGTCTGTTGGTTCTCACTGTGTAAAATGGCTAGTCCAGGGAAAACCTTAAAATGTTCAATAGCTTAAGCTTAGTCCATGTAAAACCCCTAAAATGTTAAAGCAGCTTTGATTGAGTCTATATATAACCTTATACTGCTAAAATAACTTCGGCAACATCCATGTAATTTTAAAGCAGCTTGAGCTGAGTCTATATAAAACCTCAAAATATCAAGGTGGCTTGGGCCAAGTCCACACAAAACCCCAAAATGTTGAAGTAGCTTCAGCCAAATCTATGTACGACCCAAGAAAGTTAAACTAGCTTTAGCTGAGTCTATGTAAAACCTTAAAATATTAAGGGGGCTTGGGCCAAGTCTACATAAAACCCCAAAAGGTTAAGGTAGCTTGGGATGAGTCTATATAAAACCTCAATATATTAAGGTGGCTTGTTAAACTTTTAAATTAGCTTGGGCCAAGGCCGTGTTCAACCCCAATAGTCTGTATAAACCCCCCAAATTGTTCAGATAGCTTGAGTCAAACAGAATTTGAGAGACCATTTGAAGATCAGAAAAATATAAAAACAACCATTATGTGTTTACGTTAACAGGATTAACAGTCGAATGGACGGAAAATGACCAGAAGAAGAGAATCATCAACGTACCTAACGATCTCTATGAGCAGGGCTGCATTCATGACATAGAGGCCGGCCTTAAGGTAGCATCTACACTCACATTTTTAACGCTGCATGTGGAGCTCCTGCTCGCTGCTAGCATATCTGAGCCATGTGTTCTGACTGACAGGCTGCAGAGAAGGTGGGATACCCGGTGATGATCAAGGCTTCAGAGGGTGGGGGAGGGAAAGGCATCCGCAAGGTCAACAGCGCAGATGACTTCCCCAATCTCTTCCGACAGGTCGGTTGTTCAAGACGTTTGATAAGCTGCTGTGTGTATTGAAGAAAATGCAAGAAAATGACACAATCAAAAAGATCATGAGTATCATATAACACCAGAATTGGCAAATGGTAGCTAGCTGGAAAAAAAAACCTTGCCAAAACTTGCCTTTAATTCTTAGCATTTTAATATTAGGTAATTGTTGAGGCATAAGAGGAACAAAACACACGGAAATGTAATGAACTTTTCTGGTGTAACAGTAACTTCAACATCATTTCATGTAAAAATGAAAAATCACCATCATGTTTGTGGTAGTGTTTGTATTTAATAAAGTAAAGTTTGAATGCTGAATTTTCTGCCCATCACAGGTACAAACGGAGGTGCCCGGGTCGCCCATCTTTGTCATGCGGCTTGCCAAGCACGCCCGGCATCTGGAGGTGCAGATCCTGGCCGATCAGTACGGCAATGCCATCTCGCTGTTCGGCAGAGACTGCTCCGTTCAGCGCAGACACCAGAAGATCATCGAGGAGGCGCCGGCCACCATCGCCACCACCGACGTGTTCGAGAACATGGAGCGGGTAAATGAAAATAATTTGTTATTTTTATATCAGAGCATACTCCTACAACTACAGTTATAAATATGGTTGTAGATGTAAAACCTGAAATTGCTTATGTGCTACAGATGTGTCATGTTGCCAAGTATTTGAAAAGATTTGTAAGGATTTGTGTGTGTGTGTTTCTCAGTGTGCAGTGAAACTGGCTAAGATGGTGGGCTACGTCAGCGCAGGGACAGTCGAATATCTCTACAGTCAGGACGGCAGTTTTTACTTCCTGGAGCTGAACCCACGTCTGCAGGTGGAACATCCCTGCACAGAGATGGTGGCTGATGTGAACCTGCCTGCCGCCCAGCTTCAGGTGTGTGTGTGCATGTGTGTGCATGTATGAGTATGAGTGTGTGAGAGTAAGATAGGTGCTTTGTTCTGTGTCGTAATGGGTAAGTGTACATTTAAGGTGGGTCTGTGTCTGTGTGTGTGTGTGTGTGCGCGCACGTGTGTATGCGTGAGAGGTGCGAGGTGCTTTGTTCTATATAGTAATGTGTAAGTGGACATTTTAAGGTGTGTGTTTGCTATCGCTTAGAATTACAGTAGTCTTCACAACGGCTTGTTTGCTTAAGTAACCGCATACACGTACACACACACACACACACACACACACTGTATTGTGCTGCATGTAGGTCAGCGAGGCTACAGTGGGGGACAGCGTGCTCTCGGGTCAGTGTGTGTCTGGGGGAAGGGTTAATGCTCTTACAACACATACTGTTAGATAGAGGAATGATTCTTAATGGGATAATATAGAAAATAATAATGAGGGGAAATAGGAGAATAAAAGAAAACTTCAATACGTGATTATTTTTTATTTGTTTAAAAAACAACACAGTTTATAGTTAGTATTAGATTACGCAGAACGTTCACCATAGAAGTTGTTACTATAGAAACCATAATAATAGCATTTGCATTACATCTGTCTTTTGGTGATTGTTTTTTCTGCAGCTGATATATCATTTGCTTGTAAAGCAAAGTGTGATTTGTGTGTGTGTGTGTGTGTGTCAGATCGCCATGGGCATCCCTCTGCACCGCATCAAGGACATCCGCATGCTGTACTGTGTGCAGCCGTGGGGAGACTCCCCCATCGACTTCGAGGCGCTCTTTACCTCGCCCTCGCCGCGAGGACACGTTATCGCAGCTCGCATCACCAGCGAGAACCCAGATGAGGTGTGTGTGTGTGAATATATTGAAGATTCATTAAATGTGGTTGCTATGATTATTTATTACTATATTTATTGTTAATGAAGAACACATAGCTGGAGAAACGCTGTATGTTTGTCTCAGGGTTTTAAGCCCAGCTCGGGCACGGTGCAGGAGCTGAACTTCCGCAGCAATAAGAACGTGTGGGGTTACTTCAGCGTGGCCGCCGCCGGAGGACTGCACGAGTTCGCAGACTCGCAGTTCGGTCACTGCTTCTCCTGGGGGGAGAACCGCGAAGAGGCCATCTCGTATGTACACTGTATATAACTGTGTGTGTGTATACGTGGTAAATATTTGTAGTATGACGTACATTTATCATTCTCATTCTTTTTTTTTCCATCAGGAACATGGTGGTGGCTCTGAAAGAGCTCTCGATCAGAGGAGACTTCAGGACCACAGTGGAGTATCTGATCAAACTGCTGGAGACTGAAAGCTTCCAGCACAACAGCATTGACACCGGCTGGCTGGACCGACTCATCTCAGAGAAAATGCAGGTACAGATGATTACTCCGTGAGAGAATTTAACCTCTGCTATTACTACTAATACTAAAGCCTCTGTCTTTTCTATACATGCTCAAAGTTATTATACCAGATAAAACCAGTCAGGAATATTGTCCTTTATTCCTCTGTATTGATCATATGAATTTTTTCCACGGTTGCATTAGTCGATGAAAGAGTGAGTTGTTCCCACTTCATTTACTTCTCATCTGTCTCTCCGTCTCGCTGTCTCTCATAGGCGGAGCGTCCGGACACCATTCTGGGTATAGTGAGTGGTGCGCTGCACATAGCGGATGTAAACTTCAGAAACAGCGTGTCCAACTTCCTGCATTCTCTCGAGAGGTGAGACGTACTCCTCATTTCTCAGCCTATACGGATTTTTAGAAATGTGCTGTTTCAGCTGTTTCAGCTTTTGCTACAACATCCAACATTTCTTTCTTTCTTCTCGCTTCTATCTCATCATTCTTTTTTCTCTTATGTTGTTCCTTTCCTTCTTCTTATCCTTCCTTCCTATCTACTTATTCCTTCCTACTTTTTCCTTTGTCAATCCTTACTTCCTGTCTTCCTTCCTTTGTACTTTTTCCTTTGTCCCTTCCTTCCTTTCTACTTTTTCCCTTTGTCCTTTCCTTCCTTCCTTGCTTACTTCCTCCTTTCCTTTTCTTTCTCTCTGCAGAGGTCAGGTGCTGGCAGCACACACACTCCTGAACACAGTCGACACTGAACTCATCTACGAGGGCATGAAATACGTCCTGAAGGTGACCCGTCAGTCCCCGAACTCCTACGTTCTCATCATGAACAACTCGTCAGTGGAGGTGGACGTGCACCGGCTCAGCGACGGCGGCCTGCTGCTGTCCTACGACGGGAGCAGCTACACCACCTACATGAAGGAGGAGGTGGACCGGTGCGACACTTACACTACCAGTCAAAAGTTTGGACACATCTTCTAATCCCATGGTCTTTCCTGATATTTCTTTCTTTCTATATTGTAAAACAATGCTGAAGGCGGCCGAAATCCACAATAATGTCCTTTGAACAGTTGATATTGAGATATGTCTGCTAATGATGCTCTGTAAAGCCTTCATAACGGCTCTAATCTGAGGTGCTGTTAATTGGTGATTTCTGAGGTAACTCTAAATGAACTTCTCCTCTGCAGCAGAGGTAAGTTCTGGTCCTGCTTTCCTGGGATGGTCTACATGTGAGCCAGTTTCATCATGGTGCTTGATGGGTTTTGCAAATGCACTTGACCATACTGTTCTTGCAAGAACTATTCCAGAACACCTGACCTTCGTGTCTTATAGTAACAACTGACTTACATAAATCCTTGTGTGTTATTTCATAGTTTTGAAATCTCCAGTATTGTTCTAGAATGTAGAAAATAAATCCCTAAACAAAAAACATTGAATTAAAAGGTGTGTCCAAACTTTTGCCTGGTAATGTACATTAGCGAGTCTTTGGGTTTGGGGGATTATTATTTTGAGGCAGTCACAACCCTGGTAGCTGTAGATGTGTGATTTCAGTGTGTTCTCTGGTCTCGTAGGTATCGCATCACTATCGGTAATAAGACTTGTGTGTTTGAGAAGGAGAATGACCCGTCGCTGCTGCGCTCTCCGTCTGCTGGTAAACTTATCCAGTATACCGTGGAGGATGGGGGCCATGTATTTGCAGGCCAGTGCTACGCTGAAATCGAGGTATGTGTGGGTGAAATATTGTGATATAAATATCTGTACACGTTCCAGTACTGTTTTGTGTGTGTACGAAATACCAACACATATATGATGGCTGAAGCACCAAAAGTTATTTACTGCTGCATTAATAGTGACAAACTATTGACTGTGTGTGTGTGTTTGTGTGCCCTTCAGGTGATGAAAATGGTGATGACTTTAACTGCAGTAGAGTCAGGATGTATTCACTATGTGAAGCGAGCAGGGGCTGTGCTGGAGCCGGGCTGCGTTATAGCCAAACTGCAGCTGGACGATCCCAGCAGAGTGCAGCAGGTAAACTTTTTTTTTGAACTGGTTTGCATCACTGCTTGTCACATGAACTTATGTGAGATCAGGCATACTAAATAAAACTCAAGCTCTGCCCTTTGGAAAAGTGACTTCTGCTTGGAAAAATTAAGATATGTTAGGACTCAAATTGGGATAGGAGGGTGTACATCTGATTTGCTGTGTTTGTGTTTGTGTGTGTGTGTGGTCTAGGCGGACCTGCATACCGGAGCGTTACCCAGTGTTCAGGCCGTGGCTCTCAGAGGGGAAAAGCTGCACCGAGTCTTCCACAACACTCTCGACCACCTGATGCACATCATGAACGGCTATTGCCTGCCTGAGCCATTCTTCAGTGGCAAAGTAACACACACTCACACAAATACACACACAAAGCAAATCAGCTGTATACCTTCCTATCAGAGTGTGTCGGTTGACACTGTCTGTATCATTCACTCTCTTTCTTTGTGTGTGTGTGTGTCCTCAGCTGAAGGAGTGGGTGGAGCGGCTGATGAAGACCCTGCGGGATCCGTCCCTGCCCCTGCTGGAACTGCAGGACATCATGACGAGTGTGTCGGGTCGAATCCCTCCAGCTGTAGAGAAGGCCATCAAGAAGGAGATGGCACAGTATGCAAGTAACATCACCTCTGTGCTCTGCCAGTTCCCCAGCCAACAGGTATACACACACACAAACACACACAGTCTCTTTAAGCATCAGAATAATGTGTTTTTTATTTTATTAACAAAAATTCAGTTTTTATCCCCTTTTACTTTGTCTATATATGTGTGTATATATATATTTACCCACACATAAGGCAATCTTATTTTATAAATGTATTTGTGTGTATACTAAAATCCTTCACCTTTAATTTACGTGCATTATATCAAGTATAATTAAGTTAATTAAACATAATGTATTGTTTTTCCTTCTTTTTGTGTCAGATTGCCAACATCCTGGACAGCCACGCCGCCACACTGAACAGGAAGTCCGAGCGTGAGGTCTTCTTCATGAACACGCAGAGCATCGTGCAGCTCGTCCAGAAGTCAGTAACAATTATGTTTATTGTGGTCATAAACATAATAATAACCTTAGTTATACAAAACCATTGTTGCAATAGTTCTGGCACCTTTATGTATATAAATACTAAATAATAAATAATTACTTTTTTGGAAAAGTGTCATTTTAAGCATGCAGAAACTGACCAACTGTTTGTGTTGCATCCACAGGTATCGCAGCGGTATCCGCGGCCACATGAGGGCAGTAGTGATGGACTTACTCAGGCAGTACCTGAAGGTGGAAGTGCAGTTTCAGCACGGTGAGGTTTCACTCTTCCACTCCAGCTCTGTTTGTTTCTAAATGGTCAAAAATTCCCATAAACACATTCTTGAACCTTGTGGAAAGCCTTCCCAGAAGAGTCGAAGCTGTTATAGCTGCAAAGGGCGGGCCAACTCCATATTACATTCATGTGCATGTAAGGGCAGACGTCCCAGTTTTGGCCTGGCTCACAGTCTCCGCCCTAATGCATCCCAAAGGTGTTCTATAGGGTTGAGGTCCGGACTCTCTGCAGGCCAGTCAAGTTCCTCCACACCAAACTCGCTCATCCATGTCTTTATGGACCTTACTTTGTGCTCTGGTGTGCAGTCATGTTGGAACAGGAAGGGGTCATCCCCAAACTGTTACCACCAAGTTGGGATCATGAAATTGTCCAAAATGTCTTGGTATGCTGAAGCATTAAGAGTTCCGTTCACTGGAACTAAGGGGCCGAATCCAACCCCTGAAAAACAACACATGAATTCAACTATTTGGAGGGGTGTCCCAAAACCTTTGGCAATAAAGTGTATATTGAATAATCGACCTCAGATGGAAATACTCATTACATATCCATGACCACTTACATCTCTAAAAGTACTGCATGGATCACGTTTGCATGTTGCTTTGCAAAAGAATGTAGCCATATTCAAACAAAACAATTTATGCATAGCTATAGCTTAGCTATAACAATTTATGCTTAGCTATAGATGTCTAAAATGTGTGCATGGACAAGAAATATATATAAAGACTTATAAATGTACATGTGTTTTCAGGTCACTATGATAAATGTGTGTTCACACTTCGTGAAGAGAACAAAGGCGACATGGCCAATGTGCTTAACTACATCTTCTCACATGCCCAAGTCACCAAGAAGAACTCTCTGGTCACCATGCTGATCGTGAGTACACAATTGCATCCTCACACACACACACACACACACACACACACTCACACACACACACAGCACAGAACTGAGTCATTTCCCTCTGTGCCTGACTCACCTGTTATTTTCTTTCTCTAGGATCAGTTGTGTGGGCGGGACCCCACGCTGACCGATGAGCTCATGGCCATCCTTACCGAGCTCACACAGCTCAGCAAGACCACCAATGCCAAAGTGGCCTTGCGTGCCCGCCAGGTACACACACATATATATATATATATATATATATATATATATATATATATATATATATATATATATATATATATATATATATATATATATATATATATATATATATATATATATACACACACACACACACTGAACCAATTTCATTAAAGCTGTGCAAGCTGTTTAAATCAGTTTCACCAAGTTCCTGACTGATTTTTAAGGTGCTGATCGCGTCTCACCTGCCTTCATACGAACTGCGCCACAACCAGGTGGAGTCCATCTTCCTCTCTGCCATCGACATGTACGGCCATCAGTTCTGCATCGAGAACCTGCAGGTACAAATCTGGAATTTAGAGAGTGTAAACTGGAATACAGGGAACTTGGCACCATCTGCTGGTCACTTGTGGAACTTGTTTTCAGGAAACATCATTTGCTTTGCTAATTTTGGGACTCCTTTAATTTTTTTTGTACTTTATACACCTACTGCTAATACAATTCTCTAAGGAAAGAGTGTTTGGATGTCTATTTTATATAAATATAAATAAATTTTGATGTAAAGCCAAGACTTGAGTTAGCATTTTCTTTCCAAAGTCATTGATTAAACCATTAGCAGATTCTTGAGTTGATTAATTTGACATCAATTTATCATTTTTTCCCTCTTGTTCTTTGTTACCTAGAAACTCATCCTGTCCGAGACGTCCATCTTTGACGTGTTGCCCAACTTCTTCTACCACAGCAACCAGGTGGTTCGAATGGCTGCTCTAGAGGTATGTGAAGGTTCTCACACATCGTAACTTTTATATTTTTTTCACAGTTAAGAAAGCATGATTTTTCTTTTTATCAGGTGTATGTCCGGAGAGCGTACATAGCATACGAGCTCAACAGCGTCCAGCACCGGCAGCTGAAGGACAACACGTGCATCGTGGAGTTTCAGTTCATGCTGCCCACGTCTCATCCCAACAGGTGCCCCAAGATCATGCTCTGAATCCTTAAAACCCCCACTCCACCTCACTCTACTCTATTCCACCTTCCTGTTGACACGTTAGGATAGGAATAAAGGGACAAGGCAAATTGCCCAGGAATATAGTCATCACTAACTTTGCATAAACATAAGCTAAGCTCGGCCTCCAGCATTAATGTGTATGCAGTCTAATACTGACTTCATAGCGTGACTAATTCATTTTTTATGAGTGCAAATGCTTTTATCGTGTTCAATTAAAAAAGAAAAAAAATCTGCATCTGCAATTTGTGCATGTTTAGCATGTTAGCTTGGATTGGCCTCGCTTAACACTCGCTGGCTTCACTCACGTAATTCAAATCATTTACAATACAGCCAAAAACAAAATGGCTGTAAAGCATATGCGAAGACACGTTTCACTCCATCGCATGCCTCACCCTTGACCATCTTTCAAATCAGCACTGTTGAAATCATTGAAATGCTGTGAATGTTGCATGTGTGTGAGGGACGAGGAAGCAGTCTCTGGTGATTTTTAGGACATTTAAAGGAGGACTATGTTGTAAAATTGTTGTCATTTTCAAGAAATATGTAAAATGTTTAAGTGGTAATTAGCGTCACACCACTCGAGACTGCTTCCTGTCCCTCTTGGCCTGACACTAACCGATCAATAATCAATAATGTTATTTGATTGCAGAGGGAACATCCCCACTCTAAGCAGGTACAGTACACATTCTTTCTACTGTCACGCAGTTTATCTAGCACTCTGTCCCGAGTAGGGATAATCTAGAGCAAGTAGTCTCAAAAAGCAACATGGCCAAACACTTTATCCTATAGACTTGTATTGAAACAAACACCGCCTCTTTTTTGTTTGTTTATTTGTTTGTTTGAGTTTGGAATAGTTGAATGATATGCTAGCACACTTAAAAATCCCCCCCCCCCAAACCTGTCAGATTAACTCCCGTTCACTAACTGAGCTAGCTTTAGCATTAAACATACTAAATATTTGTGAGATTAGCTCATGTTAACCTAGCCTTAGTAGTAGGTTTTGTTAATATTTACAAATATGTCAGAAATCCTGTCAGGAGAGCGCTTGTTAGCCAGTTGGCTAGCTTTAACAGGAAACATTTTGAACAGGTTATGATCAGGTTAGCTCATGCTAGGTTTAGCAGTAAATATTATGAACATGATTTAGAAATCCTGTCACATTATCATTTTGGTCATCTGGCTAGTGTTAGCAGCAAATTTTATTCATATGATTTACAAATCCTTACAGAAATCCTGTCAGGTTTTCTGAACATTTATGAACACAACGTAAGAAATCCTGTCAGGTTAGCTGGCTAGCTTTAATAGTAAATTTTCCGAATGTTTATGAAGATGACAGGATTTCTGTCACTTTAGCTTGTTAGCCAGCTGACTAGCTTTACCAGTAAATCTAGATCATTACATAAGTTTCATCAGAAATCTTGTCAGGTTAACTTATGTTTAAGTATCTGGCTAGCTTTAAATACTCTGAATGCTATTAAGTATGATGGATAGCCTGTCTGTTTTCGCTTGTTAGCCAACAGACTAGCTTTAGAAGTTAATATTCTGAGCTTTTATGAATATGACTCACAAATCCTCTTAGAAATCCTGTCAGGTTAGCTCATGTAGCTGGCTAGCTTTAGCAGTAAATATTACGACTATGATTTAGAAATCCTCTCAGAAATCCTGTCAGGTTAGCTTATGTAATCTAGCCGACTAACTTGAGCAGTAAACTCTGAACATTTATGAATACAACTTAGAAATCCTGTCAGGTAAACTCATGTTAAGTAGCTGACTAGCTTTAACAGTTAATATTCTGAATGTTTACAAATATGACAGAAATCCTGTCACTTTAGCTTGTTAGCCAGCTGACTAGCTTTACCAGTAAGTGCTTTATCATTATGACAGAAATCTTGTCAGGTTAACTTATGTTAATTATCTGGCTAGCTTTTAATGTTCTGAATGCTTATAAATATGACAAAAATCATGTAAAACAAAATCCTGTCTTTTTAGCTTGTTAGCCAGCTGACTAGCTTTAGCAGTTAATATTCTGAGCATCGATATGGCTTACAAATCCTCTTAGAAATCCTGTCAGGTAAGCTCATGTAGCTGGCTAGGTTTAGCAGTAAACATTATGATTATGATTTTGAAAACCTTTTAGAAATCCCATCACATTATCTCATTTTGGTCATCTGGTTAGCTTTAGCAGTAAATTTGATGAATATGATTTAGAAATCCTTACAGAAATCCTGTCAGATTAGCTTACGTAACCTAGCTGACCAACTTGAGCAGTAAATTCTGAACATTTATGATCTTAGAAATCCTGTCAGGATAACTTATGTTAAGTAGCTGGCTAGCTTTAAATGTTCTGAATGCTTATAAATATGACAGAAATCATGTAAAAAAAAAAATCCTGTCTTTTTAGCTTGTTAGCCAGCTGATTAGCTTTAGCAGTTAATATTCTGAGCATGTAGGAATATGACTTAGAAATCCTGTCAGGATAGATTATTTAAAGTACCTAGCTAGATTTAACAGTAAATATTCTCAATGTTTATGAATATGACAGAAATCCTGTCAGGAATCTTGTCATTTTAGCTTCTTAGCTAGCTGACCTTTAACAGTAAGCCTTGAAACCTTATGAATATGACAGAAATCCTGTCAGAGTAACTTGTTTTACATAGTTTGAGTGTATGTTTTGCAGTAGATATTCTTAAGAAGCTTTGTTTTTAAAGGAAAGTTGACATTACAGACAATTTTCAATTTACGTTTCAATTTTCTCTCATATTTTTTGCTTACACTCACCTAATAACAGACTTAACGTCGACATGCTAACTAACATTATAGCTTCAGTCATTAACCAGTTTATTCTATCTAGCGTATTTTAGCGCTATATTGAAAAAAATGTGACAATTTGTGAGCTAGTAGCTATCAGAAAATGTTGATTTTAACTAAAATATTTATTTCCACAGAAAGAATAGATTGTTGTGTGTAAATACGGTGCACAGAGCTCTATTCAAGATGATTGTTTCAAATTTAAGAGCAGTGTTTGACCATGCTACTTTTTTGAGTATATGTGTATATGCTCTGTGTGTGTGTGTGTGTGTGTGTGTGAATTTACTGTGTACAAATTTATTCAAAAATTAAAGCCTGTCTGGGGTGATTTTAAGACTCCGAAACTAATTTAGCATGGCTTATTGTTGTGTTTACGTGTTTAATACAGTCCAGACCTCACGCTGGGTTTGAATTAAGTGTCTTAATTATTGAATTTAATTGGGACTTGCCCCTTGCTGAGTGGGTGTGTGTGTGAGTGTGTGTGTGTGTGTGTGTATATGACTGTGTGCCAATGTTCTCTCAGGAAACTCTCTTCACCGCTACCGGACAGCAAATCTAAAGCTAGAGCAGCTAGCCGTAGAGCCAGTGACGCTGGCACTGCCACTGCCATGACTAGCTCTGACAAACCTACAGCTAGTGCAGCTACATCTATTGACCTTGTGGACAGGTAGAACGGGAAAAGTTAGAGCTTTTCAATCTCCGGTACTGTTGAGCGCAGTATAAGGACGCTGAGCTCGACAATGCTAAACGTGCTAACACCGTGTGAAAGTAACATTTGTTATTAGCTCTGGAATCATTAATGCCCTAACATCTGAGATCGTAACACTCCGTGAACGTAGGGTGATGATGAGGTATTAGGGCGTTTCTTTGGTGAATCATGGGCTATAAGGGTGAAAGATTTCTTGGGTGCCATTTTGACTAACTTCCAGAGTTTTGGTTTGTTTTCTTGTCGTTGTTTGTGGTGAAATGAAAGAATGTGACTGGTTTACTTAAGGGAGTCGTGTGGTTCTTTTCCATTTCAACTTTTAATTTGCTTCCTTTTGAGTTGCTTTCAGTATTATTTAAGACTTTATATGTATTGCTAGCTGAAGCAGCTCTTAAGGAAACAAAGCTATTCGTTCACATCTTTTTAGGACACGGGCTTATTACAGGGTTTGTTCCACTGATTGTGTGTGTGTGTGTGTGTGTGTGTGTGTGCCACGCTCAGAATGTCCTTCTCGTCCAACCTGAACCATTACGGTATGGTACACGTGGCCAGCGTGAGTGACGTTCTCCTGGACACCTCCTTCACGCCACCATGCCAGCGCATGGGAGCCATGGTGTCCTTCCGCTCCTTCCAGGAATTTACCAGGTGATTCATTTTTTGTGTCTGTGTTTGATATTCGTTCATACCTCAAACACTTCTCACATAATATACTACACTAATATATTACATTACAGATATTTTTTTTTATCACTTTTTTCTTTTTCAGAAATATTAATGATGTCCTGAGCTGTTTCTCAGACTCTCCGCCCACCAGCCCCTCCTTCCCTGAGGGGGGAAACCCTGTACTGTATGGAGAGGAAGACAACAAGGTGAGTGCGCTGTTGGTCAGGCTGATGCTTATTTCTTTAAGTAGTCATGTTGATCGCAAGAAATGACATCACACATTACACTGATCAGGCATAACATTATGATCACCTGTCCAATATTGTGTTGGTCCCCCTTTCGCTGCCAAAACAGCCCTGACCCGTGATGCACTGTGTATTCTGAGACCTTTTTGTCAGAAAAAGCATTCTTCAGCAATTTGAACAACAGTAGCTCGTCTGTTGGATCGGATCACACGGGCCAGCCTTTGCTCCCGACATACATCAGTGAGCCTCGGCTGACCATGACCCTGTCGCCAGTTCACCACTGTTCATTCCTTGGACCATTTTTGATAGATACTGACCACTGCAGACCGGGAACACCCCACAAGAGCTGCAGTCGACTAGCCATCACAATTTGGTCCTTTGTCAAACTCACTCAGATCCTTACGTTTGTCCATTTTTCTGCTTCTCACACATCAGCTTTAAGGAAAAAATGTTTACTTGCTGTCTAAAATATTTCCCACCCACTAACAGGTGCCATGATGAGGAGATAGGTGAGTGTTATTCACTACACCTTTCGGTGCTCATAATGTTATGCCTGATCGGTGTAGAACAACAAGGGGAACTCGTTCCGACACTGGAGACTCCTTCCTTCTATAAATTGCAGAAAATTTGACTGTTTGTGATAAAAAAGCTACAAAGGTTAAAGTTAGAGGGTGGGCTTTGTGTTTGATTTTTTTTTTTTTTCCATGTAAAATCCAATTTTGTCTTTGTTTAATTCGAAGCCCTCACGTCGACAGGCACTAAAATCTGAAATGGTACAAAATGTTCATTAATTCATTCATGTCCTTAGTAACGGGTAAACATTTAGTGAAATGTCCATTTGTTTGCAGAGCACACTGGACGAACCCATCCACATCCTGAACGTTGCTATTAAGACCGACAGTGACATTGATGACGATGGTCTGGCTGCCATGTTCCGGGAGTTCACCCAGTCCAAGGTAAACCCCATTTCAGACTGCAGTCACACTAAGTACATTCATACACTAGCCTGCTGACTGGAATCTTTATTTTTCAGAAATCTGTGCTGTTTGAACACGGAATCCGGCGGCTCACCTTCCTCGTGGCTCAAAAGGTGAGAAATACATTTCCTCAGGATGCAACTCTGCTTCCGTTGTTTAATAATTTTTTTTTTTGTCCCGCCATCCCCGTTTTTCTTATCCGTGTCCGAGCTTTTACTAAAAAAATCCAAAATAAAAATATCAATTCAAATGATGTCCAGACAGAAATCAGATCTTTCTTTTAATTCAGACTCAAATCGAGCATGTTTCTACTTTTCTTTCTCTCTTTCTTTCTCTCCATCCCTCCGCTGCCTCGACGTCATTACTAACAGGATTTCAGGAAACAGATCAACTGTGAGGTGGACCAGAGGTTTCATGTAAGTATTTCTGTGTGATTTTTATGCAAGAGAACAGATTCTGCTCTTAACTCGTAATCACAGCTTGAACTGATCGCAGTTAAATGATTCACCAAACAGTGTGACAAATCCATGAATGTTTTGGGGTTTGTTTTGGGGGGAATGCAGAGGGGTTAACTGAGGTTTTGGTTTTTCCTTACACAGAGGGAGTTCCCGAAGTTTTTCACCTTCCGTGCAAGAGACAAGGTGAGTGAATGTTAAATGTTTGCTTTCTTTTCATCACAGTATGACAAAAACGACTGTAGCTACACTGTATTGGCAAACGCTTTGGGACGTCTGCCTTTACATGCACATGAATGTAATATGGAGTTGTCCCGCCCTTTGCAGGTATAACAGCTTCAAGTCTTCAAGGAAGGCTTTCCACAAGGTTTAGGAGTGTGTTAATGGGAATTTTTGATTATTCCTCTAGAAGTGCATTTGTGAGGTCACTGATGGCACACTGATGCTGGACGAGAAGGTCTGGCTTGCAGTCTATGCTCTGTTCTATTGCGTTGAGGTCAGGACTGACTCGCTCCTATGTCTTTATGGACCTTGCTTTGTGCACTGGTGTGCAGTCGTGTTGGAACAGGAAGGGGTCATCCCCAAACTGTTCCCACCAAGTTGGGAGCATGAAATTGTCCAAAATGTCTTGGTATGCTGAAGCATTAAGAATCCCTTTCACTGGAACTAAGGGGCCGAGCCCAACCCCTGAAAAACAACACCTGAATTCAATGATTTGGAGGAGTGTCCCAAAACTTTTGGCAATATAGTGTATCTGGTTTGTTTTAGATTTATTTATATTTAATAAATCATTAAATGTGTACTTCGAATAGATAAAGTTTTTTTTTCAGAATTCAGTAACTCAGTAAAGGATTAAAAGGGTAATATATAAATAAATAACAGGTATGAAGGAAGGATGGAAGTAAGGACAGAAGAACAGAAGGGAAAGAAAGACAGAAAGGAAGCAAAAAGAAATGGAAGGAGACAGAAAGAATGGTGGAAATGAAGGACAGATGAGACAAGGAGGAAGAAAGAAAAGGAGAGAGGTAGGAAGGAAAAGGAAGGAAGAGGGTACACATAGGGGATGAAAGAAGATAAATGAATGGAGGGAGAAAGAGGGGATAAAACAGAAGGAAATGAGGAAAGAGAGGGAAGGAGAAAGAAGCTGGGAAAAGTATATAGAAATAGGAGGAGGGAAAGATAAAGAATGGTAAGCAGGAAGAAAGAAGAAAGAAAGAATGGGACTGAGTAAGGAAGCACAGACAGAAAGAAGGAAAAAGAAAGGATGGTAGGAAAGACAAAGAACTGGGGAGAAAGGAAGAAAAGAAAGAGCACAGAAGGGGAAGGAAATAAGGAAAAAGAAGGAAAGAGAACCAACAAGGAAGGAAGGAATAATGGTGGAAGGAATAAAGGAAGAAGAAAGATAAGGGTAGGAAGGAAGGAAGAAATAAAAAAAAAAAAAGAGAAAGTGCTTTCTTTTTCACTCCAAAGCCGTTCTTGTAGAACAGAACTAACGTTGGCTGTGGTAGAGGAAGAGGAAGTCCTCCCCTCCTTCTCTCTCTCTTTCTCTCTCTCACTCTCTCTCTCTGATAGCCTCTCAATCATGGTTGATAATGGCTCCTCCTGACTGTGATAGTTTTCTAAAATGGTTCCACCAAAGCTCATTACTTTAATGAACTTTTTAATTATTTTGCCCATTTGAGAGAGATGACGTCCATTAGCTAGCTGTGATTACCTACATTTACTAAATCTAGCCTGCTATTAGCGCCGTGGGGGGAGGGTGAAGGGTGCGGCGGGCGGTGTTTGGTTAGATCGCACCACTTTCTGCTCTCGTACACTCCAAATTTAAAACAACTAATTTCACTCCCTCTTCTCCAGTTTCTTGTGTGTATTTCTTGGAAAGTTGATTGTTTTTGATGATTTGCGTGTGTGTGTGTGTGTGTGTGTGTGTGTGTGTGTGTGTGTGTGTGTGTGTGTGTGTGTGTGTATGTGTGTGTGTTTTCAGTTTGAAGAAGACCGCATCTACAGACACCTAGAGCCTGCTCTGGCCTTCCAGCTGGAACTGAACCGCATGCGTAACTTTGCGCTCACCGCCATACCATGTGCAAACCACAAGATGCACCTGTACCTGGGTGCCGCCCGCGTGGAGGTGGGCACAGAGGTCACAGACTATCGCTTCTTTGTGCGCGCCATCATCCGCCACTCAGACCTCGTCACCAAGGTAACCACAGGCACACTATAGAAAAAAACCTGCTGGTGCTTATTCTTAAATTTCCTTATATGGACATTTTTTGTTTTAGTTACAAAGGATATAAAAGTATCTAGCTAAAGGAATCAGTGCAAACCAAATTACTGGCTGTAACTTGTTAGATGTACAAATTGTTTATTAGTTTGTTAGGGGCCCAAGCACCTAAAGTTGTCTATCTCAGCCCATAGAACTGTCTGGTAACACGTTTGAGACACTGATTGCAGAGTGTCTGTGTCTTTTCTAGACATAACCGCTTTAATATGTTTTTTTTTTTGTCTGTGTATTTAGGAAGCCTCTTTCGAGTACCTGCACAACGAGGCAGAGAGACTGCTCTTAGAAGCCATGGACGAACTAGAAGTAGCCTTCAACAACACAACCGTCCGCACAGACTGCAACCACATCTTCCTCAACTTCGTCCCCACCGTCATCATGGATCCCTCAAAGGTTCAGCTCAAGAATTCTGTACTGTATTTCTCACATAGAAGCAAGCATTCGCTTTAAGAAAACCCTGTTTGTGTGTTAGATTGAGGAGTCTGTGCGCTCCATGGTGATGCGTTACGGCAGCCGGCTGTGGAAGCTGCGTGTGCTCCAGGCCGAGCTGAAGATCAACATCCGGCTCACGCCCACAGGCAAGCAGATCCCCATCCGCCTCTTCCTGACCAACGAGAGCGGCTACTACCTGGACATCAGTCTGTACAAGGAGGTCACGGACTCTCGCACGGGACAGGTGGGGCCCAATGACCGCCAGGTGGGGCTCACACGTCTCTCTCTCTCAAACACACAAACACACACTCAGTTTAATAGTTTTTACACAGTATCACAAGTATAAGCTATATCCATATTAAGACAAATAAGTAAAACATTTTTTGTCAGGATTTCCTCATATTTTTTTCTTTACAGCAGATGAGGTAGGTCTCATCAGGCCATGATTTGTCCACTGTAGGCTTTGTCCTTGTTAATTCGATCTAATATATATTTATTTATTCTGTATGTATTAGTCAGTGTTTGTCTTCCTGCTTTTGGCAGTTTTAAAAACAGCTCCTTTAATAATAATGTGCTGTCCTGTTTCAACAAAATACATATCCTAAAAGTAATGTTTGTATTTATTCATTCAACTGATTTTATATTGCTATTATTACTATTGAGTTTATTCTTCGATTTTCATGTCAATTTATAATTATTATTGTTAATGTACTTATTTTTATTTAAATGTTTCTATATTTTAGTAATTATATTTGTTTTTATTATAGTGTAAAAGTTAAACAAAATATGTTTTATTTATTTATTTATTTATTTATGTAATTTATAAATAAAAAAAAGTAAATAACAAATAATAGTAAATAATAAAATAATCAATAAATGATGATAATGATGATAATAATAATAATAATAATAATAATAATAATCAGTTTATCCTTTTAATAATTCTTAATAATATTAGTGCAAAGCTTTATGATTTATGCTGAAACAATGGCTTTTAGTGTGTGTTTTCTTCTTGAACCCAGACCCTCAGTGTCGTTCATGGTCACTGTTCTGTGTGTGGACCAGGAAGGGACCGTGTCTATTTTTTCCTATTTTTTTAACACTAACTTTTTTTTATTCCAGATCATGTTCCAGGCATACGGAGACAAGCAGGGACCTCTTCACGGCATGCTCATCAACACGCCCTACGTCACCAAAGACCTGCTGCAGTCCAAACGCTTCCAGGCCCAGAGCCTCGGCACCACCTACGTCTACGACCTGCCCGAGATGTTCAGACAGGTACACTCAGAAAGAAATCAACAGGAAATCATGTAGGATGAACATGAATGAAAAAATAAACAGTAAATGGATGTGAGTAAAAAATAATCAGAAATAATAGGTACACAAAATAAAACAATAAGAATCACAAAGTATGAATAAATCATTTTTATATAAAATTATTTATTTAAGACATTTTTTGAGGGCATGGTGTAAGACCATGGACTATTTATTTATTTATTTATTTTTAATTTATTCATTTCTTGACCCTCCACTGTCTTTCTGTCATTCACTCAGGCGCTGAAAAAGCTGTGGCAGTCCATGGATGCGTACGCTCACCTGCCCAAGTGCCCCCTGCCCTCTGAGCTCCTCACCTTCACCGAGCTGGTGCTGGACTCTCAGGGTCAGCTGGTTCAGATGAACCGCCTGCCTGGTGGCAATGAGGTCTGATGATCTTAGATATTCTTGTAAAAGTGAATCTGTTCTTAGAAACACCAGATGAATTATGGGCACTAAAAGGAAAGTCTTTCACTGTACTTCGTAGACCGGTATGGTGGCATGGCGGATGACCCTCCGGACCCCCGAGTACCCTGCAGGCCGTGACATCATCGTGATCAGCAATGACATCACCCACAAGATCGGATCTTTTGGGCCGCAGGAGGACGTCCTCTTCCAGCAAGCATCGGAAATGGCACGCGAGAGCGGCATCCCGCGCATCTACATCGCCGCCAACAGTGGCGCCCGCATCGGCCTGGCGGAGGAGATCAGACACATGTTTCACGTGGCCTGGCAGGACCCGGCCGACCCGTACAAGGTGATAAATACGCAGCATAATATTCACTATAAATAAGTTTATAATCTGTGACATCAAGAGTGCGCAATGCTAGATGCTCAGGACATGGAAGGCGTGCAGTGATCGAAAATACAATGGAACTTCATACGTTGGATGTTTGGTTTTGTCTTGCAGGGATTTAAGTACCTCTACCTCACACCTCAGGATTATAAGAAGGTCTCAGCACTGAACTCGGTGCACTGTGAGCACGTGGAGGACGAAGGGGAATCGAGGTGTGTACACATTTACGGTTTATTTAATTACTTTGTGGTTCTGTTACCTTCAGGGGTTTAATATATATAGTGTGTGTGTGTGTGTGTTCGTGTCCATGCAGATATAAGATCACAGACATCATCGGGAAGGAGGAAGGCTTGGGCGTAGAGAACCTGAGAGGCTCGGGGATGATCGCTGGAGAATCTTCACTTGCTTATGAAGAGATCATCACCATGAATCTGGTACAGGAGAAAAAAACACACACACACACACTCAGAGTTTAACCTTTATTAACATGTAACGAATTTATAAAATAAAATTCTTTTAAAAAAACTTTTTCGCATCACTCACCTGTCCTTTACGTTCATCTTGAGCATTAATAACAAAAACAATTTGTATGTTCAGCCCGGATGCCTGTAGCTGTAATCCTTGAAGCTGGTGTTTATTAGTTTTACATGGTGTTGTGATATTTGTATGATAATTGTGTAGTGGTGTTAATTCAGCACATGTGTGTCGTGTTGCTCAGGTGACGTGCAGAGCCATCGGGATCGGCGCATACCTGGTGCGACTCGGACAGAGGACCATCCAGGTGGAGAACTCTCATATCATCCTGACTGGAGCCGGAGCCCTCAACAAGGTGTGTGTGTGTGTGTGTCAGTATTAGAGCCATTCCTGATTTGTCCTGACTAAACAGAATGTGCATCCATCCAAACATGTGGCAGCAGCACAATCTATAAAAATCATACAGAATCAGATCTACAGTTCATATTCACATCGAAGATCAGAACAACAAAAAAATAGTTTGAGTTTTCCAGAAACAACAACAAAAAAAAAAAACCCCGTCCAGTTCTGCTAGTGGAAACCTCTGTGCTAACTCGAAGAACAACTCCTTACAAACGTGGTGCGCTTAAAAGCATTTCAGAACACATAGCATGCTGAACCTACTAGGATTTTTCACAAGGTGATGTTTTTAGAGAGGTAAAAATAAATAATCCAGCACTTTCCTGAACAATATATATTTTTTCACACCATAATTTTCACTTTATTTCTTTAATTTATTGGTTTGTTTAACAGGGACAGAGCATAGAAGTGTAAGTTGCTGTAAATGCCCAACAGTTCTTGGACAGAAATGTGGAAAAGTTACCATAAATAAAACAAGCAAATAAATAAATAAGAAAGCAAATAAATAATTAAATAGACAAAATTATTTAAGTTATTTATAAAAATGTACAAAAAAAAACAAAAATATTTTTTACAGAAAATAATGTACTGGAACAGTTCAAGTGTTCTTTAGATCTCGCTTAGATAAACCAATAATTCAGTTTTCTAAAATTAATCCAATTAATAAACTCTAAATCCGTATCCTCAAACCGGTTCATAGAAATAAAACAAAGAGTAAACAAACATTTTAGGTCTGGAATTGTTCTGACCCAGAAACGCAGGGTTTGAAAATATATTCTATAATCGGTTTCCACCTTTCTGACCCGCTGCACATTAATTGACGCAGCCGAACCCATTTTAGTCTCTCGTATACAAAATGGCCGTCATAATTGTTTGCTCGCTTGCATAAATCATTTCCGCGCTGCCCCGGCAGATAAGGCAGGTTTAATTTGCCGCCGCTTTAATTGTGTCAGTAAATTCAGGCCGCCGGAGTGCAGCAGGGTGACGCCGTAGGACCGCTTCTGTTTTGTTTTCTTGTTTTGTTTTTTTTTTTTCTTTCCTATCAATCAGATTCTCTCATCTGTGACTCGTGAGATTGCTGTTCGGTTCGTGTAATTAGGACATCTACATTTTTGGTAGCGAGGATTGTTAGGAGTTGTACAGGAAAGTGTGTTGGTTCCTTCTCCAACTGCTTTCTGTCTGTTTCCTAAAATTCTCCGTACTTGTGTGTTAATTATCCTGAACAGATGTAGTAATCTTCATCTCCAGCTTCCTTCCTTCCTTCTTTCTTTCTTTCTTTCGGAGTCCTGCAGGTCGGGTGGCGTTAATAGGAAAAGAAAAAAAAAAGTGACATTATTTGCATAGAAATAGCTCAATGCCTGAGGCTAGGGAAAAGGGCACGCATATCATTCCTCTAAAAACTCTCACTCCATTATTTTAGAACGTTGTTGCTACTCACTGCAGAAAGGGTTCTGCTTTCTCCCTGTGAAATTTTTTTATTTTTTTTTCCCCCCACCCGGTTCATGGTCCCGAAGGTTCAGTCGTCCTGTTCGTTAAAACTACAGTAAAATCCACAACAAACACAACCTGGGTTTAGGATTTAAAGTGCAGCAGATTCATCATCTCTACATGATCACGTTATTTTGTTAAACCTGACTTTACAAACTTTACGGATTCTGTGTAGGATTTCTGAAATTCACTGCAGGAATATGCAGTCTTTACCTTATCTCTCTTTCTCTCTCTCTCTCTCTCTCTCTCTCTCTTTCTGCCTCTCACTCTGTCTCTTTCTGCATATCTCTCTCTCTCTCTCTCTCTCTCTCTCTCTTTTTCTTTCTTGCTTTCTGTGTTCCTCTGACTCTATTTCTATTTCTGACTCTATATATCTCTCTCTATCTTCGACTAACTATATCTCTCCCTGTCTATCTATCTCTCTCTTTCTCCCTCTCTCTCTTCCTCTCACTTAGTCTGTGCAGCTCTGTCATTTTTTTCTCCCTCTCTTCCTCTCACTCTTCTCTCTCCATGTATCTTCCTCTCTCTCTCTCTCTCTCTCTCTCTCTCCCTTCCTCTCACACTGTCCCTGTGCAAGTCTCTCCTTTTTTCCCTCTCTCTCTACCTCTAACTCTTTTCTGTCCATGTATCTTGCTTTCTCTCTCTCTCTCTCTCTCTCTCTCTCTCTCTCTCTCTCTCTGCCTCTCACTCTTTTTTTCTCTCCACGTATCTCTCTCTCCGCTCTCTCTCCGCTCGCTCTCTCTCTCTCTCTCTCCCTACCCCCTCTCACCCAGTCTCTGTGAAGATTCTTTTTTCTTTCTCCCTCTTCCTGTGTCTCTCTCTGTCTCTCACTCACTCTTTCTCTTTGTGTATCCCTCTCTTTTCTCTTTCTTTCGCTGCCTCTCACACTATTTCTCTGTCTATGTCTCCATCTCTCTCTCTCCATCTCTCTCTCTCCATCTGTCTCTCTCTCTCTCTCTCTCTCTCTCTCTCTCTCTGTCTCTAAAGAGAGAACTCATTTCTTCCTGCTTATTTCAGATCTTGGCTTTAAGAGAGCAGAAGTAGATTTTTAAGCAGTAAAGTGTAACAGGGTAACAGGTTCTTCAGGTCAGTGGAGATACCAGGATGTCAGAGCACACCATGACGCTTCTTCTTTGTTATACTTTACGAGCTTCCCCGTCTCTCTCGGGCAGCTGCTGATGTATCGAGCACAAACACTCGATGGCTGAACTTCATGCAGCATGCTGGCACAGTAATTTATGATCCTTTAACCTCTACATATGGGGAGAAGAGGTCAGACTGCTCCCAGGGCTTTGAATAAGTCGGGGTCAGTGAGCTGGAAGCCTTAGAGCCATGACACCATAGCCGAGGCAATGGTATCGATCCATGCTGAGGGAAGCTGCGCGATTGAGACAAAATTCAAAGGAAAGAAGAAACGATATGAATAAAACACACAATTCACTTTGCTTTACTGGCAAGACTGTGTTAATATAACACACTTTGTATTATATCTTAAAACACAAGCTTAAAAAATTGTCGTGCTGGACACAATTAAAGCCTGATTTGTTGCTATGAATTTGTCAGTGCTGCTTGTAATCATTGTTGCTGAAGCGCTCTCTCTCTCTCTCTCTCTCTCTCTCTCTCTCTCTCTCTCTCTCTCTGCAGGTTCTCGGCCGTGAGGTTTACACGTCTAACAACCAGCTGGGAGGCATTCAGATCATGCACAACAACGGCGTCACTCACACCACCGTCTCCGACGACTTTGAGGGCGTTTACACGCTGCTGCAGTGGCTCTCCTACATGCCCAAGGTGGAGAAAAATCCCATCTACTGCACACTATGTCTAATCCTCATGCTTCAGCCCAGAGATAGTCAGGTTAAGAAACCCAGCCAGCTGATGACCTCATGAAATGAAATATGGGTGAATTAGTGATATCAGTGCTTTGTGTCCACACTGTGAGGAAAACGTTAACGTTCAGTACGTCTCTGTACACATCAGCCGGATATTTAAGTAGAAGTCTGCTCACATGGAACTTCCTCATCCAGTTCACAATACATCAAAAACATACAGAATAAAACAGGAGGAGTGCTTTTATGGGAAATTAATCAACCAATGGGTTACTGTTTGTTTTTTTTTTAATTTATTGAAAGACGTTGCAATCTATATTTTGTTTATTTATATTTTTATATTTTTATTTTTTATCCATTTAAAGCTAATATAAGGATTAAAAAATAGTTAGAGAAATCGTCACCACAGTACAATTTTTTAAATTATTAAAAGGCAACATGCTATATATTTTGTTTATATATATTTATATATTTTTATCCGTTTATAGATACATTTTAGTGTTGTAGACCATCCATGAAACAAATAAAAAAAAAATAAAATAACAATAATAATTTAACAAATAACAAATAAATAAATAAAGACTAAAAATATGCTAAGAAAATCAGTAAAATAGAAATTCAGTTAAATTACTATATATATATATATATATATATATATATATATATATATATATATATATATATATATATATATATATAATGTTTTTTTAAATATGCTTTTTTAAGGCGGTCTGGATTAAAAAAAAGTTTTTTTGTCTTTTAGAACACGTCGAGCCCTGTGCCGCTCCTGGCAGCCAAGGACCCCATTGATCGGCTGGTGGACTTCATACCCACGAAAGCACCGTATGACCCTCGGTGGATGCTGGCAGGACGACCCAATCAGAGTGAGCACACACACACACATACATTGTGATTGTGGCTGGAAGATGTTAAGGTGCTAAAACTGTTGAATGCAGAGGTTCGACTACATACAGGTTTTAGTTTCATAGAGCTTTTTTTTTTTTTTTTTTTAAAGAGAAATGTATGAACATTTTTTACGAGCTTAAAGACTTTTGCCTCCCATGTTTAATTGGTTTGCTTTGAAATCAGATAGTGGTGATAGAGGTGTGTGTGTGTGTGTAGCGCATGGCTGAGGGGGTCAGGAAGTGCACCAGTAGATCACTGTAGACTCGCTGTAAGATGTTCAGGCTCTGGGTTCACAGAGATAAGGCTGCGATGGATGGCCCTGCGCTTTCCAGCCAGGAGAGATTCCACATCTCTGTAATTACAGCACGGAGGGAATGAGACACGGCCTCCAGCTCAGACACACAGCTTAATCCCGCACTGACGTCATACACACCACTTTTATCAATGGAAGAAAAAAAAAAACATAGTAAGATCTCAGCGAAGAATGACCCGTAGAGATGCTGATGACTGAGGTGTTCACATTTGCAACGGAAATGATGCAACAAATGGGACCTTTATTGTAGGAGGAAGTGTAATGTTATAAGATTATAATGTTATGTATCTGTTTTCATCTAACTGCCTCTCTCTCTCTCTCTCTCTCTCTCTCTCTCTCTCGCTCTTATTCACACTGTTTTCTGTCTGTCTTGATATCCATATCTATGTCTCACAATGTTTCTCTATCTTCTCTATTTTCTTTTTGTCTCTCTCTTTTATTTTTTCTGTTTGTCTGTCTCTCTCTCTATCACTTACTGACTGTCTCCATCTCCTCTACTTGTGTTTCTCTATATATGTCTCCCTCTCTTTCATCTCTTTCTCTCTCCCTCCCTCCCTCTCTCTCTCTCTCTCTCTCTCTCTCTCTCTCTCATGCACACTGTTTTCCTGTCTCTCTTGATGTCTATATCTGTCTTGCACTGTTTCTCTCTCTTCTTTATTTTTATTTGGTCTCTCTCTCATTTTTTTCTGTCTCTCTCTTCCTCACTAACTGTCTCATCTCCTTTCCTTGTGCTTCCCTGTATGTCTCTCTCTTTTCTCTCTCTCTCTCTCTCTCTCTCTCTCTCTCTCTCTCTCTCTCTCTCTCTCTCAGACCCTAAAGGAGCGTGGGTAAATGGTTTCTTTGACTGTGGCTCGTTTATGGAGATCATGCAGCCGTGGGCACAGAGTGTGGTGGTGGGCAGAGCCAGGTGAGCTCTTGCACTTCAGCGTTCTATATAAATACACACATTTGTTTCCTCGTTCCATTACACTAGAAGCACAAAGACACGCCAACGTACTAATGATTAAGCTTTCCTTCAGAGCTATTCCTTTTCCCTCTCTCCATCTCCCTCTCTCTGCCTGACCTCACTGAACTCTGACCTCAGTACCTCCAGGCGAGAGCATTTGTCCAGAAACACACCCAGCTCTCATTAGCACACTTTAAAAGCTTTTCCTGGAGCCCATTAGTTCTTCATCAGTCTCATGCTGCACTGCCCCGGGTCACAGGGGCTGTGAAATAAGCGGTTTTTTCAGGAGATTTTGTCACTGAAAAAAAAAAAAAAACACCATCCTGGAACATGTTTTCTGTAAGAAGAGGTTTATGGAATGTTTCTGGAAGGAGTCTCCAGTGTCAGCTCCTTGCACCAGTTTTTCATATCTAGCCATACCTGAATATTATAAATAATTGGAGTGTTTGTGCTACTCTTCTAGGTTGGGGGGTATCCCAGTCGGTGTGGTTGCCGTGGAAACGAGAACAGTAGAGCTGTCCATTCCAGCAGATCCGGCTAATCTGGACTCTGAAGCCAAAGTGAGACTCGCACTCACTCTCACACACTGCCGCAGCTCCATACAGACTCACTGTGCTCACTGTGTGTGTGTTTGTGTGTATAGATCATCCAGCAGGCTGGTCAGGTCTGGTTCCCGGACTCTGCGTTTAAGACGGCTCAGGCTATTAAGGACCTGAACCGCGAGGGACTTCCTCTCATGGTGTTCGCCAACTGGAGAGGCTTTTCTGGTGGCATGAAAGGTCCGTAAGTTGATGATAATGTGAAACACAGCTGTGTTTGTGAAACACAGCTTTTCTTTATTATAGAAAACTTCATTAGATCAATGATCACAAGATGTTTTTTCATTTCATTTACATGGAGCATCGACTATGCCAGTCCCTGTTTAAGTCAAATGTATAGAAATAAACAATCAAGTCTATGGAAATAAACAAAAACTTCCCGACCAATCAGATTTAAGAAGTCAGCATCGCTGTGGTATCTGACTCTCGCCTGTAGACATGTATGACCAGGTGCTGAAGTTCGGTGCGTACATTGTGGATGGCCTGCGGGAGTACAGGCAGCCGGTGCTGGTCTACATCCCGCCTCAAGCCGAGCTCCGTGGAGGATCATGGGTAGTGATCGACCCCACCATCAACCCACGCCACATGGAGATGTACGCAGACAAGGACAGCCGGTAAGAACGTCACGCTTATTATAAAGCCTTATCAGCTTGTCTCATTCATTAGAGTTGTATAACCGATGTTACATCACGCAGGGGTGGAGTGCTGGAGCCTGAAGGGACGGTGGAGATCAAGTTTAGAAAGAAGGATCTGGTCAAGACCATGAGACGTGTCGATCCCGTTTACACGGGTCTGGCTGAGAGACTCGGTGAGTCCAGACATCATATGACGTGTGTGTTTAATAATGACATTGTCAAGCAACAGGAAACAAGGAGCACTTAAGTTGAGATTTTTTCAATTCTGTGCAAATTATTTTTGACACGTTAAAGCAGAAAATCCAACATACAGATTCCCGGAACCAGTCCAATGTTTCTTCAGTTCCCAGCTCGTAACTATAGTTTCTACCTGCTGATTATGATTAATGCCCAATATGGAAGACCTTTTAAACATTGTTTTATTTTACAACCTTTAAATAAATGTGTTTTGGATACATTACAAAGACAAATAAAGTCTAGGAGGAGGAAATGGAGATTGTTGGCATCTGGTGTGCATAGCAAGTACGGCTAATCTTCCTGTAAAGCTAGTGTGACATCTAGCAAGTGGCCCATTATACAAACATACAGCAGGTTTGAAAAGTATTCCGACACCTTCAGTTTTTGGGCTACTGCGTCTGGAGAAAACTAAGTAGACTACAGTGAAGTATGGTGGTGGAAGCTTCAGTCATCATAAAAGCGTATTGTCTTTGTATTCCTCAGTGCTGTTTTCATGTTGAGTCACTTAACCACAGCAAACGACGTCTTACTCATACACAGTGAACATTTTAGCAAGAGCAGATGACTCTAATCCTCACGTTATATCAGCAGTTCAGACAGCTGATATAGAAAGCGTGTGTTTGTGTGTGCAGGAACGCCGGAGTTGAACGTATCCGAACGTAAGGAGCTGGAGAGCAAGCTGAAGGAGCGAGAGGAGTTCCTGCTGCCAATCTATCATCAAGTAGCGGTGCAGTTCGCCGACCTGCATGACACGCCGGGGCGCATGCAGGAGAAAGGAGTCATCACTGTGAGCCTTTCATTTATATTTAATATTTCCTTTGTGCTGGTGTGACTACTCGTATTGTGTTCCTGTGTAATTTTCCAGCTCCTAGGATAAATTTAGCTTCTCCCGGTTAGTTTAATATATTTTGGAAGTAGAAATGATTAAATGCAGCCCTAATAAAAGGTTTGTTCTGCAGGATGTGTTGGAGTGGCGCACATCGAGGCAGTTCTTTTACTGGCGTCTGCGGCGGCTGCTGCTGGAGGACACGGTGAAGAAGAAGATCCAGCGGGCTAACAGCGAGCTGACCGACGGCCAGGTGCAGGCCATGCTGCGGCGCTGGTTCGTCGAGGCCGAGGGAGCCGTGAAGGTGCGCTTAAATTTCAATTAAAAAGCATTTTTTTCTTTCAGATGTAATTAATTAGTCTCATTAAAATTTGTATATTATCTAATTACTTTTACATTAATTATAATTAAATTATAATTTACCATATTTTTGGTAAGTATAGTCTCATTAAATAAAACTTTAAATCCAACTGATAGTATTGTATGACATGAATGACATGTATTACTTTACAAATATATTTCTAATAATTTATTACAAATATATTATTTATTTAATATATACCATATACACTATTGCCAAATGTTTTGAGACATCTGCCTTTAAATGCACATGAATGTAATATGGACTTGTCCCGCCCTTTACAGCTACAACAGCTTCAACTCTTCTGGGAAGGCTTTCCACAAGGTTTAGGAGTGTGTTTATGGGAATTTTTGACCATTCCTGTAGAAGTATATTTATGAGGTCAGGCGCTGATGATGGATAAGAAGGCCTGGTTCGCAGTCTCCATTCTAATTCATCCCAAAGGTGTTCTATAGGGTTGAGGTCAGGACTCTGTGCAGGCCAGTCAAGTTCCTCCACACCAAACTCGCTCATCCATGTCTTTATGGACCTTGCTTTGGTCACTGGTGTGCAGTCATGTTGGAACAGGAAGGGGTCATCCCCAAACTGTTCCCACAAAGTTGGGAGCATGAAATTATCCAAAATGTCTTGGTATGCTAAACATTAAGAATTCCTTTCACTGGAACTTAGGGGCCGAGCCCAACACCTGAAAAATAACACCTGAATTCAATGATTTGGAGGGGTGTCCCAAAACCTTTGGCAATATAGTGTAGTTACATTGAAGATGAATATTTTAAAATTATTTCAATTAAATACACATTTAATTGGCATGAATCTAATTGATAATAAATGGTATCCTTTGCATACTGGTATAATACCAATAGTCATCTCATTTCCTAACAAGATTTTCTTCGTAATGTTCGTAACTTTGCGGCCTTTAAATGGAAATAATAAATAAATAATAAAACTGTACATGGTTTCCAAAAAAGGTGGTATATTAAAGGTTCAGTGTTTGAGTCCAGCTCAGTGTGCATGTGAGGGACAAACCAGGCTCCTGGCGGGATGCCAAACGCCAGCGGCGCCTCACAAGTATCCGTGGAAGGAGACGGTGGCTGAAGCGGCTAATGCATTAGCCCCAATCAGAGCGGGCTATCTTAAGCCGCAATTAATCTCCTCCCTGGCACGCGCAGATAGGAGAGCAACATGCTGTTTCTTAATTAAAAGCAAACGGATTAAACATGATTAATAAAGGCCGTTAAATGTTCCCGTCGACTATGAGCTCAGGTTATTTTTTTTTTTCTCCCCTTCCTTTTTCATTAGCAAATCTTTCAGTCCAGCTTTGTTCTAAATCAGCCCGGATTTATCTGTAGGGCCCTAATCAAGAGACGGACTTTTAAAATTCAGACTGTGATGAGCATCAAATACACATGTTCTTCAAAAGCAGTTTATTTAGTGTGACAAAGTGGAAAAATTCCCAAAAATGGAATTCCTGGTTCATTGTGTAATGACTGTGTGTGTGTGTCAGGCGTATTTATGGGACAGTAACGAGGACGTGGTGGAGTGGCTGGAGAAGCAGCTGACGGAGGAGGAAGGAGCGCGGTCTGTCATCGACGAGAACATCAAGTACATCCGCAGGGACCACATTCTCAAACAGATCCGCAGGTAATGTCTCCAGTCTTCACCATGCCGCTACTAATCTACTTACTTCTGCCTTCTGAGGAGGCGTGGATCTAGAGGGACTTTTAAAGTCATCCTTCCACTCCTTCCATGTCAGATTTTTTCTCCTTTCATTGTCTTTGACTGCCTATTCATCCGTCCACCCATCTGTCTGTCTGTCTCTCTGTCTACCTGTTTTACTCATCTGTCTGTGCACTCATTTATTCAACCATACTTTTCTGTCTGTCTGTTCAATCAGCCTGTCTGTCTGTACACACAGCTGTCCATTCATATATCTGTCTTTTTGTAGACCTGTCTATCTGCCTATCCATCTGTCTCTCTGTGTACCTGTCTGTACATCTGCAGGTGAATTTATTTTCACTCGTCTGTCTGTGCACTTGTTTAGTCAACCGTACTTCAACCTGTCTGTCTGTACACACAGTTATCCATTTATATATCTGTCTGTCCATCTGTCTCTCTGGGTACCTGTCTGTCTGTACATCTTTAAATGAATGGATTTTCACTCATCTGTCTGTGCACTCGTACACAAACTGTCTGTCTGTATACACAGCTATCCATTTATATATGTCTGTCTGTAGACCCGTCTATCTGCCTATCCATCTGTCTGTCTGCAAATGAATTTATCACTCGTCTGTATGTGCACTTGTTTATTCAACCGTACTTCAACCTGTCTGTCTGTACACACAGCTACCCATTCATATATCTGTCTGTGTCTATCTGTACATCTGTAAATGAGTGCATTTGCACCTGTCTCTCTGTGCACTCGTTTATTTAACCATACATCAACCTGTCTATCTATCATATCTATGTGCCTATCTGTCTGTCTGTACGGCTGTCCATCCATCTCTGTGCATGATTATCAGTCTGTGATCTCATCTCTCCCTCCATACCTGTTTGTCTGTCTGTCTAGTCCCATTTTTATACACTTATCCATCCTTTTTTTTTGTCTGCCTCTCATCATCTCACTGGCCCTCAGCATTTAGTTTGAAGGCCAGTGAGATGATGAGAGGCCTTCTTTATCACTCAAGCCGCATTATTCCATCTCTTTACATTTGTTTGTCTGTCCATCTAGCTGTATCTGTCTTTCTTTTTAATAACATTATTAATTCATAACAAAGAAATCTAAAACAACTCTATGAAAGATGCTAACGTATTTTCTCTCTCTCTGTCCTTCAGTCTGGTTCAGGCAAACCCCGAGGTGGCCATGGACTCCATCGTGCACATGACACAGCACATATCCCCCACTCAGCGGGCCGAGGTGGTGTGCATCCTCTCCACCATGGACACCCCAAACTCCTCATGAACACCCCCCTCCCACCCCCTGAGAGGAGCCGTCACACAGTCATGGTGGCTATGATTCTGGACTATAAACGTTTCGTCTCTCACTCGTCTCAGTGGTAAAGCTTCACGCTGAAGACCACTGTGGACCTTAGGGGAGGTCCAGCTATGTCCAGCTTTGTCAAAGAATTGCACTTGTTAATCTAGTGTGTAAATGAAACCAGACAAGCAGAGACCAATGTAATTACAAAAAAAAGAGAGGGGAGAAAAAAAAAAAAGAAGTGTTACTTATTGTAGTCAAAGAGCAGTGTGTCACATTCATGTACTAAAATAAGCTTATTTTTGTCTTTAACGTTCCTTTAGGCTTGGAACCATGATGAATTTTTTATACTGCTTCAGAAGTCCATTACATCCAGGTAGAAAATAATTTTTTAAAAATGCATATTTTCATTATTTTGAGGAACAGTATGTACAACTTTTGACTTATCTCAAAATGTTTTCTCAGTATCTCAAGATCTTCATTTATCGGTTTAGAATTTTGACTTATTAGTTATCTCAAAATTCTGACTCATTATCCCAAGCTCTTGATTGCCTCTTGGAAAATTCTTCAAATTTTAAAAACTCACTTCTATTACCTCAGTTCTTTCCAGCTGTGTCTTATCTCTACGTTTTGCAAAACATCTGAATCTCAGGATCTTGATTTATCGCAAAAATCCACGAGCTCTTTACTGCTTTTATCTCAGTTTTTACTTATTGTCCCAGAACTCTGATTCATTACTCTCATTACTGACTCGCGCATTAAGATCTTAACTTCTCAGTATTTTCACTCACTATCTCAGAATTGTCATTATAATAAAGAATAATTAATTATAAATAAATATATATAAAATATAAATTGACAATCTTACAGCAATAAATGCAATCAAAGCATAAAATCAGAGACATAAGGGGTCAAATTTGAGAGAAACAGAATTTTTGAAATAAATCGGAAAATTTAAGTCAGAATTTTGAGAAGTTAGAAATTTTGAGATACGTCAGGAATTCTGAGAAAGTCAGAAATTGAGATAAAAAGTCAGAATCTTGAGAAAAAGTCAGAAATTTTGAAATTAATCAGAAGATTTAAGATAGTCAGTATTTTGAGAACTTGAGATTAAAGTCAGAAATTCTGAGAGAAAGTTAGAAATTGAGAAGTCAGAAATTGAGAAAAATAATTTTGAGATGTCAGATTTGAGAGAAATTTTGAGGAAAGTCAGAAATGTTGAGAGTCAGAATTTTGAGATATATCAGACATTGAGATAAAAAGTCAAAATATTGAAATGTCAGATTTCAGAAATATTCAAAAAAATTTTGATAAGTCAGAAATATTGAGATAAGTCAGAAATTTGCAGCAGAATTGTTTCTACCTAGCTGAGATGGACTTCCATAGCATCCTTTCTGTCCGAGCGCGATCGGCCGAAACTGATCCTGGATGAGGCCAGAAAGAAAAACGAAAAAAAAAAAAAAAAAAAGAATAAACACTACACGCACTCTTGAAAGCCAGTACAATCATAACCCCGCTTAGCTCCGAGTGCACCTTAACCCCTTCCCTCGACCCAGACGCTTAGTGTTACACGCACAATACGCTCGTCTTTTTTAAACATGCGTTAATTTATTAACTGAAACTGTAGTGTGGGGGAAAAGTTGTGTTTTTTGTTGTTGTGCTAAAAAACATCAGTGTCGTGTGCTTGACACTCAGACTATACGTTTAGGACCAAACTCACGAGAAAAAAAACGGTTGAAGTATTATTATATGTTATGCTGAATAAATAAAAGAATGAAACTTGATAATAAAAGCATGTGGATGGAGGGATTCAGGGTGGAAGAAGCTCACAAGTTTGGGGTCCGTTTCCTGCCGACGGTGCTGACTCTGTGAAAGGTCACTACTATTGTTCTTTTTGTACAGACCTGGATTAAACGTGAATCTGTTGTAAACGCGTATACATGCGTCTGAATCTCTACACTAAGCGTGATTCATGATCGCGGCTCGATGACCGGCCCCAATGGATGAGTGCGTGTTTAAAGTGGCGGATGTTCTGCCACTGAATTTAACCCAATAAAAATCTACTTCATCCACTTCAGAGTCTGGTGGTTATTAAGAACCGAGTGCGTTTTGTGGACTGATTGAAGGAATTAAAAAAAAAAAGTAATGAAAACCTTCTTCTATGGAAAGAATGAATGGAGGGGAAAAAAGAAAAATTAAGAACGAACGGATAGAGGTTTCTCCTCGGGGGTAGTTGCCTGTTTTTGGTGATTAGGATTTTTTTTTTTTTCCTCCATTAATGTAATGAGTGAAATCGAGAGAGAGAAACAAATAGAGATAAAAGGCTGCACAGATGAGAGAAAGAAAGGGAGATTATATCCTGCATGGAAGGATAGAAAGGAAGTGATGTCAGCAAGAAACATGAGGGAAGAGAGAGACAATAAATCAAAGAAATAATCAAATATAGAAAGAAAATAAAATCAGAAATGTGATTAAAAAAAAATTAGAGAAGGGTAGAGACGGAATATAAATGGAAGAAGAGAGGAAAAAAGAAAGATGTGTGAAATGCACACTCAGGATGCGCTGTTATGGGGAAAAGAATCAGCATCAAGTGAAAAAACAGTGACTTGTCAGTGATTATGGGCATTTTCTGGAACTTTGTGCTCGGACCCATCTTTGGTCGAAACGAAAATGGAAGAGTTGGAGTAGATTTTCAGCTGTACACAAATATTCTCTCTCACGTTGTGTTGAATAAAGTCACTTTATATTACAAACACAGACTCGGCAGCTCACAAACAACACCTGTAATGATTTCTGTAATTATTTCCAAAGAATAAAAAGAGCTTTAAAAAAAAAAAAAAATTGTTTTTAAGTCCCAAAATTCGTATCCGTCCAGATCACCGTCATGTCTTCTGTGCATTCATAATCACAGAGAGAGAGAGACAGAGAGTGTGTTCCTCCATCAGCAGTGTCACTGAAGCGTCTGGGATCCAAACAGAGATCGGTAAAGCTCGGACCTGAACACAGACAAATCACAAGTTTACAAAAGTTGCTGAAATTTTTAACATAATAAATAATATAATAAAAGTTTTTTTTCCCCCCACGTCTTTCATAATTGCTTTTATCATACATATTTTTCACAATTGTTTACTAGAAAAAAGATCTTGATTTAGTGCAATATGTTTTTAAGAATCCACCGTTTAGCATTTTTAACACTTTAACTGCCTAAAGAAAGCTCTCTCTCTCACACGAAATTAAGTCAGGTTTCTGCAGACCCACATTCTTGTCCTGCACATTTCACCAGTATTCTGTCGCTTTATCCTAAACGCATTCTCGCCGCAGCCACTAGGTGGCAGTGTAGCGCTGATCAACAAACCTCAATCATCCATCCTCAACCATCATCCTGCAGAAGCCCAACACTCGTCTTTATATCTGTCTGGACCATATGTTTATACAAACGTTTAAAACCCACGGCCACCGTTATAGTCCTGTTATTCCTGACTCTCACTCTCTCTCACACACACACACACACACACACACACAGGTGGGAGTTAATGTCCCGAGGGTCCCGGGCCGGGTCGTTTAATCCTCAATCCCTGTTTGAAATGCAGCGGTAGTGGCGAGGATTACGGCGCCCTCTGATTATCATATAATGCATACATTCTTATTCTGACAGGGCCACAGCAAACATGCGCACGCACACACACACACACACGGGATCAAAAATGTAAAGTACTGGATGCTTACGTATATAAAAATGCATCAGCAGCCACCATTAGAACTAAATACAGAGTGCTAATCTCAACCTGATATGGAATACCTACAGTGTGTGTGTGTGTGTGAGCGCAGGCTCCTATACTGCCACATTAACATTCATGGGGCCAGTGGTCCGTGTCAGTGGGGGGTGTGGGGGATTACACAGCTACTGTTCAGAGCAAATGGGGGAGAGGAAGAAGTCGTGTGTGTGTGTGCGCCGAAAAGGTCACCTGGAATCCCACTCCTGCAAAGGTCAGTGGTCAGCTCGGCTGATGCCGACGCCATACATCATTATTATTACTGTAGTTCATCGATAGCTATGTAAATGAGCGAAAGCGAGCGAGAGGCCGAGAGCAGAAAAGGTCACGCTGTGTTTCTGTTTTTCACACGACCAGCGCTTAAAAAAAAACAAACACGCGCACGTGACAAACTAAATGATTCTTTTTTAAATATACAATTAAAAAGAAGAAAAATACTTCCAGTTAGGACATGATCTCAGGAGAATTGAGTGTGATGAATACGGCGTGGCTCTTGAATAAGAACGAACAGGACGCAGGAACATAAAAGGAGTTCAGGCGGCTTTTAGATAAAGTTTATGCGAGACTGAATTAGACAAAATAAAGAAGATATACTTCTCCTTTCTGCTTAAACAGTCTCTTGCTTTAATACCCTTCTAAAGATCCAAAAAAAAGCAGACTAGAGTCAGCTCACTCTAGCAGTTCAGGGATAAAACCCATGTATTTCAGGCACCATCACTTATTTGTTTCCATCCTTGCAAAGATAAAAGCACCTAAAATTCCCAAAAGGTAAACACTTGCTTAGTTACATCAACTGCAAACAAACGACCATCTTCCTCTAAGAAGGTTTCTAATGTGACATGTCTGTGGTGGTGCAAAAAAAGGCAGCAAAACTTTGGCGAATATTTAAGAATGAACGATTTTACTTTGTGGATAATCGTCATCATTATGACTTAAGACTTTCAAATCACTGCACTGCTACTCAGTGCATCATCAGTAACTCCTAAAAGCCTGTTTCCATCAAAAACACCAAACTTCTTTCCCATTTATATTTTATATTGGATGAAGCAGATCCCACATTTCACACCAAACCCTTTTCCCTTCTTCTTGATCATCCTGGAGATAAAGCTCGAGAATTCTCTGAGCTCCTTCTTGTCCGATTCGTCTCTCACTCTGAGGGTGAGTGCACAGTGACCGTGACCACCAGACCGAATCCATCAGTCACCTTGGCCTCTTAGTAAATCCTCTCAGCGCCCGAATCAGTCCTCCTCCTCTAACTCTGCCTTTTCTTCGCTCTTATCTCTCCTTCCCAATCTCCACCCCTCTCTCCGACAACACCTAGACGAAGGTCTTATTGTGTCATTAGTGCTGAAGGTAGTACGGTGTAGTGGTCTATGGGCGAGGGATGTTTCTGCGTCGAAAGTGATGTTAATGTAGTCTTACTGCTCAGAAGAGCACGAGTGGCCACTTGCGGCTAAACAGAAGACTGTACAGCTGCAGCGGTTATGTGCGCTACGTTAGTGCGCTAGGCAACAACCGGCTTCCCTAGACAAGTTAGCATAATGAAACAATATAAATGGCGTACGCTACATAACGCCCAATTTCAACCCTTCTTTAACACCATGTACAAGATTACAGTGTGTCCGAGATGCAGGAGGTGACATTGTGCACAAGGTGATAGCAGACCTTATAAGAAATAACACCGTGTCAGAGGCAGCAGCATGTACAAGGTGACACAATGTCAGAGGTTAACCTTTGTCAAAAGTAACTCTATGTCACGGGTAACGTAACGTACAAGGTGATACCATGTACAAGGCAACACTGTGTATGGGGCAACACCAGAGGTAACACTGTGTCAGAGGCAACACCCTGTACAAGGTAACCCTGTGTACAAGGCAACACCACACTGTGTCAGAGCCAACACAGTGTCAGATGCAACACCAGAGGTAACACTGTGTCAGAGGCAACACCCTGTACAAGGTAACCCCGTGTACAAGGCAACACCACACTGTGTCAGAGCCAACACAGTGTCAGATGCAACACCAGAGGTAACACTGTGTCAGAGGCAACACCCTGTACAAGGTAACCCCGTGTACAAGGCAACACCACACTGTGTCAGAGCCAACACAGTGTCAGATGCAACACCAGAGGTAACACTGTGTCAGAGGCAACACCCTGTACAAGGTAACCCCGTGTACAAGGCAACACCACACTGTGTCAGAGCCAACACAGTGTCAGATGCAACACCAGAGGTAACACTGTGTCAGAGGCAACACCCTGTACAAGGTAACCCCGTGTACAAGGCAACACCACACTGTGTCAGAGCCAACACAGTGTCAGATGCAACACCAGAGGTAACACTGTGTCAGAGGCAACACCCTGTACAAGGTAACCCCGTGTACAAGGCAACACCACACTGTGTCAGAGCCAACACAGTGTCAGATGCAACACCAGAGGTAACACTGTGTCAGAGGCAACACCCTGTATGAGGCAATTCCAGAGGCAACACCACGTACAAGGTAACCCTGTGTACAAGGCAACACCACACTGTGTCAGAGGCAACACCCTGTATGAGGCAATTCCAGAGGCAACACCACGTACAAGGTAACCCTGTGTACAAGGCAACACCACACTGTGTCAGAGGCAACACCCTGTATGAGGCAATTCCAGAGGCAACACCACGTACAAGGTAACACCACATCGTGTCAGAGGTAATACCAGAGGCAACACCCTGTGCAAGGCAACACCCAATCAGAGGTAACACAATGTCAGAAGCAACACCATGCACAAGTTAACACCACACTACTAAAGGCAACACCGTTCCAGAGGCAACACCGTTCCAGAGGCATGGAAACCCTCAAGATCGGGGTCTTCTATCTTATCTGCAAAGGGCCAGCATGGCTGCAGGCTTGCATTCCAGCTGAACAGGAGACACACGATGAGAGCCCAAGATGAATGGACTAAACACGTGAAAGCTGGTGAGACTCCTGACTGGATGGAATGAAAGCCAGCAGCTACACCGGCTCTTCAGGGACAAGATGGAAAACTCCGGATCAGACCATGACAGCAGTGCAAGCACAGAAAAGCTCACGAGAGTATACTCAAGTTAGAAGTTTTGCTTTTTCAAGTAAAAACTTGTTTAATAAAACTGTTTTCCATGTGGGACTACTTTTAATTGTTTATTTCATTCTTATTTACTGTCAGAAAGTGATAGCAACAAAGGCACAAAAGTTTGAAAATAGGAAAAGGACTTAAATTGCTTTTCTTTGTGTCTCCACCAAAAAAAAAAAAAAAAACTAATTCTGAAAATTGTGAGGCTGTGTGTGTGTGTGTGTGTGTGTGTGTGTGTTAATGAATGTATATCTACAGAGGGAGGGCGAGGCTGTTTGATTTGCCAGCGCTCTGTTTGAGGGGGGATTAGGGTTAGCTGACAGGCGGGCACTGAAGAAAGACAGAGACAGACAGAGCAGCACCATTAATTAAACACACACACACACACACACCTCCAGCAGGACCCTCAATATATCACTGCAATGCAAACTTCAACTGGCAAACACAGTGTGGCTTTAGGAGCTGAAAGCTGCTGTATCATTTTAATAATAAACACAAACCAGCAGTCATGTGTGCAGCAATCATTAACTCACTGTTCAATACATGTGAGCTAAAACCACCAGGGAGTGAATTTCTACACATTTCTAGAAATATTAGCACACGATTATACTCAGGTATCACTGTGGGAGGGAGGGATGGGTGCAATGGATGGATGGGTATGACGGATGGGTGCAATGGATGGATGGGTATGACGGATGGGTGCAATGGATGGATGGGTATGACGGATGTAATGGATGGATGGGTATGACGGATGTAATGGATGGATGGGTATGACGGATGTAATGGATGGATGGGTATGACGGATGTAATGGATGGATGGGTATGACGGATGTAATGGATGGATGGGTATGACGGATGTAATGGATGGATGGGTATGACGGATGGGTGTAATGGATGGATGGGTATGACGGATGGGTGTAATGGATGGATGGGTATGACGGATGGGTGTAATGGATGGATGGGTATGACTGATGGATGGATGGGTATGACTGATGGATGGATGGATGGGTATGACGGATGGATGGATGGATGGGTATGACGGATATAATGGATGGATGGGTATGACGGATGGGTGTAATGGATGGATGGGTATGACGGATATATGGATGGATGGGTATGACTGATGGATGGATGGGTATGACGGATGGATGGATGGATGGATGGATATAATGGGAGGATGGATAAATGAAGGAATAAATGGATGGATGGATGGATGGATGGATGGATAAATGGTTAAATGGGTGGCTGTGTTGATGGATGGATGTGTTTGTAAATAATGAAGGTAAAGAGAATTCACTCACCGAGCTTCATCACTCATGGAACTGTGGTCAATAGGAGCCATAAAATTCACCAGCTTACTGTGAACATGGAATCTGAAACATGTGTACGTACACACACACACACACACACACACACAGAGTTAAATCAAAATGTACAAGATACAAGCAAACACAAAAAAATAAATGAGAAATGGACCGAAAGAAAAGAAGGAAAAGGAAAACAAGAAGAAACACAGACAGAAATAAAGAAGAACAACAGAAGGCAACAAGGAAGGAAGCAAAAAAAATGTAGGAGAGAAGCGGAGAAAAAAACAACAAAGAGGGAAAAACGATAGATAGATAGATAGATAGATAGATAGATAGATAGATAGATAGATAGATAGATAGATAGATAGATAGATAGATAGATAGATAGAACTAAGTGGAATTAATTCATTTACTGGCACACTGGATTACATTGAGTGTGATGAAATGGTCATTCTCACATGTAATATCAACAAATAAACAATCTGTACCTGACTTTGCGGCCTTTACTGGCCTTTGTGTCCACTTTCTTCTTGATCTTACTACGAAGCTTCTGGATGGCCAGCCACTGCCTGTGGAGACACCAAATGAGCATGGGCATTAAGACACAGACACAGACACACACAATGACATACACACAATGAAACAGACACAAGGACACAGACACAAGGACACACAATGACCACCACACACACACACCTGCCCATGGCCACCTGGTCATTAGGATCTGCTGCACTTGTTTTGCGCTCGATCAGCTCTCGAAGAAGCTGTAATCAAAACAGTAACCAAAACATGCAACATTAAACCCTTGGGGCTGCACTCACAGCGATTTGTCAATGATAAGAGCATTTTATTAATTTTGATTTTTATCCATTTACAGTTACATCTCATATGCTATATGGTCTACTGAGGCTGATTTAGACACACATACCTGGTGATAAAAGTCGTCATCATCGAAGATCTCCTGGTCCAGATCTTTGAGATGTGCGTTTGCTTTGAGTGTTGGTTCCACTGCCTAAATGCAAAAAGACAATGAGGTGATGTCCATGACACACACGCCTAATGATTACATGATAATGTGTAAATAATGACCATGCTTCTTATAGTTCATTTTTAGTGACACTTCTGAGCTGTAGAGCATGTCTGCTTCCTCAGCAGAACTCGTACCTCAGGCTCGGTGCTGTTGGACTGTGCGGTGACGGGGCTGAGCTCCGGTTTGCCCAGCACTCTGTAGTCAGACCTGTGTGTCTGTGTGCGCTTCAGCAAGCGCTCCTTATCCATCAGCACCTGCTCCACCTGCGTCAGGATGTTCCGCTCAAACGCCCCGAAGCCCTGAGTCAAACACAGGAAATGACGGAATGTATTAAAACAAATTAAGAAATTTAAATTAAATAAAAAAAGAATTGACAAAAAAAACAGAAAGACGAGTTTAATGGATGAATTACTGGATTGATGGATGGGTGGACAAAGGGATACACACTTATGCATGCATGAATAAATGATGGGTGGACGAATTTATGGATGAATGGAGAGATGAATAAACAAATGGACAGAGGAACGTATAAATGATGAATGGACAGAACGATGGACTGATGGATGAATTAATGGTTGGACTAATGGATGGACTGACGAATGTAAAAATAGATTGAATTGAGGGATGGGTTTATTCATGAATAAGTGTATGAAAGAATGGGTGGATAGACAGATGGATGGACGGATGGATGGACAGATGGATGGATCAGTAGGTAGGTAATTGAATAGAAATGTAGGGGTGTGGCAGCGATGGATGGATAAATAGAAGAGTAGGTGGAAGGGCAGATGGATGGGTGAATGGATGGACAGACTGGTAGGTAGAGGCATGGATGGATGGATGGATGGATGGATGGACAGGTAGAAGTATGGATGGATAGATGGATGGAATGGGTGGGTGTATGGATGAATGGGCAGGTGGATGAATAGACAGGTAGAAGTATGTATGTATGTAGGGATGGATGGATGGATGGATGGATGGATAAGCAGGTAGATTTATGGATGGATGGATAAGCAGGTAGGAGTATGGATGGATGGATGGATGGATGGATGGATGGATAAGCAGGTAGATTTATGGATGGATGGATAAGCAGGTAGGAGTATGGATGGATGGATGGATGGATGGATAAGCAGGTAGATTTATGGATGGATGGATAAGCAGGTAGGAGTATGGATGGATGGATGGATGGATTGATGGATGGATGGATGCATGCATGTATATATGTTGTGTACATGTGATAAAGGAGTGCTCGGTTACCTTGTTGTTCTTGCCGCTGGTGAGCCGTGTCTTGTCGTACCATTTCTGCAGTGTGGCGTCGCGGTACGGCTGGAAGGCTGCGAAGCGCTTTGCCATGAAGTCTGGATACTGCGTCGTCTCCAGTTTCCGCTTAGTAGGACCGCTTCGACTTGCGGGCCGCTTTTCTTCCTCCTCACCTTCCTCCTCATTTTCCCCCTCGTCACTATCCACCTCTTCATCTTCGTCTGACTTGCTGCTAGACAGATGGATACAGATTGAGAAACGAACAGGAATTCGCAATAACTTTGAGCAATGCAGTGATGTGATGCGAGATACCTGGTGTCTTGTGCCCAGGTCTTCCCCTGCGAGACAGCTCTGGTCTCGGGGTTCTGATACAGCAGCAGGTCCTGCAGCTCTAATAAAGATCTCTGTAGAGCTTTCAGAGCTTTATGGCCTGTTAAAGACAGAAATACATTCGATAATAAATGCTCATGGCCAAATGTTTCACAGAAAAATCTCATCACCACCCCAATTTAGTGCGAGTTCAGCTGGTGACAAATAACTTGTTGATTATTTTCCTATAACCGCATACCCCCCCTCCTGTGTTTTTATTCCTTAGCTGTCACACTGAAGCCATTTTTTTTCCATGTAAATTTTGCATAAAAACCAGAGGCACGCAACTCCTCTCTCCTGTCAGACCGAATCAGAAAACAAAAGCAGCAAGTCGAAAAGAAAAGGGGAAAAAAAAAAACTAGCAGCCTATCTGTGCAGCCTCCCTCTGCGGCTGCCAATCTGACAAATTCATCCCCCACCAGTCATACAGGAGAAAACCTGCAGCGGGGCTTTTCGTTCGTCCCTGTGTCAACAGTTATTAATTCGCATCAGAAGAAAACAATCCTGTAATCCATTATCATGGAGCGAGAGAGAGAGCGAGAGAGAGAGAGAGAGAGAGAGAGAGAGAGAGAGTGCGAGAGAGAGAGAGAGAGAGAGAGCGTGCGAGAGCGAGAGAGAGAGAGGGAAGAGGGTGCGAGGATTCCATCATCTTCAGTGCTAATCAAAAGTACACGAGCTCAGCAAAAGCCGCCGCCCCCTCTCCCTGCTCGCCATTCAGGAGGACGGCCCCCCATCAATCATTCGCCGGCGAGAGGAGCAAAGCAATAAATATGCAAATGAGGAGCAGCCAGGCTCTGAAAGGAGGCACACAAATGGATTAATTGTCCACAGCGTGAAGAATCCGTAGAGTGCGGCCTCGGATCATAAAAGTATGAGGTGTGTGTGTGTGTGTGTGTGTGTGTGTGTGCGGGACGGAGCTGACGGAACAGTGTGGAAATCCGCCTGGACTGCGTGGGGTATAAAATAGTGAGATTTTAAATCAATCATAGAAGCAGCAGATCCATTGATAGCAATGGATACAAAAAGTATAAATAATATATATATATATAAAATATATATTTATATATCTGTGAAAACTAAAAAAAAAAAAAAGATTGATGTAACAATAAACGGATAAAAAGTCCACGTCCCTGCTGTGTCGCTGAGTATTTTCCTGTAATGTTTTATTAGTTGCTTGAAGCTTAACCTTAACACAACAAAAAAAGAGCTGAGAAGTGCAGAGGGGCGTATTTTTTTATCCATTTATAGCTACGTTCAATATAGTGGAAGACAAGCCCTCTATTCTCAGAGCAAAGGTTACACCTATTGTTACGAAGCCCTGACACTGGAGACTCCTTCCCAGGAAGGTTAATTCCCACAGAAAAAACATGGAGCACAATAATAAAGCTATACCTGCTGACCAATCAGAAGCCAGAATTCCATATATATACACACACTGGGTATATATCAGCTGCACTCACTGTTCTTCAGCGCTCCGGCGTATTCTGCCCCGCCTTTGCTCTTGAACTCTGGGAAGGTGTCGGGCTGAGGAAGCTGATTGGCCGTCACCAGGGCTTTCTGCATTTTAATTCGCCCTTCGAGCATCAGGTCCCAAAGAGCTGTGGAGCCAAAAAGGAAGAGGCTTTAGTAAACATACTTAAATGTGTTTCAGGCTGTTTATTCATTTATTCAAATCTATTACAGGAAGTAGGTCTACTAATTGAAAGGTCATGAGTAGCAATCCCAGGACAGCCAAGCTGCCACTGCTGGGCCGCTGAGCAAGGCCCTTAACCCTCAGTTGTATAAAATGAGATTAAAGTAAGTCGATCAGTATAAAGGCGCCTTCTGAATGATGTTAAATGTCAAATCTATTTTATACTAATACTGTAATACACCATTAAATCATGTTGATCAAAACACCCAGAATTCCCTGCTCGCTTTTGCACAGAACACATACCGAGCTGATTCTTCACCGCTCTGCCTTTCTCCACCTCTTCGTCCACCTTCTCTTTCGAGAAGGTCATCACACCTCCTTCGTTTTCCTCGTCATTATCCTCACTATCCTCCTCCTCGTCCTCCTCATCCTCCTCGCTTTCTCCTTCATCATCAGTCTCCTCTTCCTCCTCGCTCTCTCCCAGGTCGTCCATGCCCTCTGTGAGTTTGCGGAAGTCTGTCTCTTTAGGGAAGCTCAGGTCGGTGCCCTTCATCTTCGACACCAAGCTGGACAACTGTGAACCGCTATCTTCACTGAGGTCTTCTTCATCCTCCTCCTCCTCCTCCTCTTCCATAACCTGATCCAGCAGTCCACTTTCGCTGTCTTCATCATCATCATCTTGTTCATCATCTTCCTCATCGTCAGCTGAAAAGACAAAAATGGATCAGTCAAGAAAAAAAACGGACACATTCCACATTCCGGAGAAAAGATCTGAGACACACCCGAGCCGTCGAACTCCTGCTGCAGCTCCTTGCGTGACGTCACTTTGCCACGATAGCGTTTATCCGAATCTGTCAGCAAAGCAGCTGTTCGCTTCCGCAGTCCGCTGGCTGGAAGATCTTCATCATCACCTCCTTCATCAAACTTGTCAATGACTCTGGCTTTGGTCTCTGTAAAGACAGCGACATTAAACCTGGTAATGAAAACTAATTGCTTCTCCCTTACTAGATCAGATTCAAGAAATTATTATATATACACATTATTGTCATTGCGCATGCGTACAAGGCAACGAAATGCAGTTACCCCTGTGTAGAGTTTACAGCGTATACATTTTAATACAGAGTTAAAATAAAGTTCAATAGTTATTTAAAAATTATTATAATATAATATAATTCAATTATATTTTTAAAAAAATCTTTTAAAAAAAATCAATAACAATATAATTGGCTAAAACACTAAAACAAAACCACAGGTAACTGCCAACCGATGAAGTGTCCCAAATTGCTCCATATAGGATATTTATCGCACTACATAGTGTGCACACATCCATACTGCCATCCCCTACGTAGTGCACATATACACGGACCTCTACTCTATTTGGGATTTAACTCACAAGCCATGCACTCCCAGCGTGCTACACAACACGGTCGCATTTAAACCTTTTACTTTATAATATAAGCACAATTTTTATTTTTTTTGCAAAAGCGCTTACTAAATACAGCAGATATTTAAGTTTAACATACCGTCATCCTGGTCGTCTTCGGGGTCTGCGAAATTCGGCAGCGGGTTCAACAACTCGGCGAGTTGCTCCGATATGGACGCAGCCATGTTTCTCACTCACTGCGCTGCTCGTTTGTGTACGTCATCACCAATCGCCCTCAAGCTCCCTGACACCATCATAACTGAGCGCCAGTTGTGTGTTCTGCATGTTTTCGCTCAAAATGTGGCTGAAAAGATCCTAGTAAAGATTTATGAAGAATAAATACGTCTGCGATTGTTGTAGTTAGTTAGTTGGACCAAAACACCCCCCCCCATTGTAGGATCCTCAAGAGGGCCTCTGTTGATTATGCCTACAATTAAATCTAACCCCTGTCATAACCCCTCACTAACCAAAAAGAAACTTTTGTTTTTGTAGAAAAACAATTTTTGTATTAAAACAGTTTGGTCCCCATAAGGTCAGAACGTCAGATATTCCTATCCTTGTGGGGACATTTGATTTACACCAAGATATACAAGTCACAACACACACACACATACACACACACACGAAACCCTAAATTGTAGACAAATGTTGTCTTAAATGTTTATTTTCTGTGCTTCACATTAAATTAGAAAAGAACACATGCTAATTTGGTGGAGTTATGGCTTTTTGTAGTCATTTTTCTTATGTAGAAATGTTTTGTTTCATTATTATAAAAGTTTCTTTACATCCCAGGGATGTAAAGGGATGTTTCATCCCAGGTGAATAACCCAGTCTGGGCTTACCAGCTACCAGTTGCCAAAACACAGACTGTGCTGGTCAGACTGGTAGACCATCTTCGCCAGGCGGTAAACTGGTTTCCAGATGTGGCATCAGTACTTCAGGAACTCAAGAAAACTCAACTCTGTCTTGTAGAAGTTAGATTTAATTTTCAAATAAAGGGCTCGTGAACGGTTTTTAAAGTTTCCTTTTTCGAAGGCATGAGATTTGGTAGAGAGCTCCTAGGGAAAAAAAGCCACTGCACACATGGGTTTTTGTTTACATGACACCTCAACCGAGATAAAATATACAATACAACATAAGCAGCTGATACAGAATGAAGTGAACATGTCCAAACATGTTTTGCAAACACTCGCCATCTATGTTATGCTAAAAATCAGCCGATTTATTAGCAATAATAAACCATTTATTAGCAATAAACAATTTCAAAGCGGTAGATACCGTGGCTTCTTTGTATTCATGGACGTACGTAAATAAATAAATAAATAAATAATTTCTTGGCAGGACAAATAATAGTGCTACTGACAGAACCGTCGATGATGTTTACAGTTCATATACAGTCAACCAGGGATACTCAGGAGTTCAGTGGTTCAAATCCCCTGACCGACTGGCTTCATTTGTAATAAAAGCGATTTGTATAAAATTGTCTGCCGAACGAATAAATAGAAATGTAAACAAACCGATTAAAGTCATACATTGGCCATAAATAGATAAATACATTAAATAAATAGACAAATAAATAGATAAATACATAACATAATAGATCTATCAAAACTGACGTTAAGATCTGGTCCGTTTGTTTTTTACAGGCTGTCTTAAACCTGAGTCCGTTTGGCCACGTCTCTCGGCCCGAGTGCTCACGGCTACCACACGGTGCCTTCGCTTATCTCTGACGAAGGCTGAGAGAGCTGACTGCTGTATCCGTTAACGGTGAGCGAGCTGATCGAGGTGAACGCGCCGCTCACATCCGCTGAGATGCTGTGCTCTGGGCTTGGGGAGTCGTCCGGATGCTGTGGCACCATCTCGCCAAAACACTGGCTCTCTCCAGTGGGGTGATGTCCAGAATGGTGAAGGTCCATGGTGCCCAGCGGAGTGCCAGCTGGGCCTGAGGAGGGAACGTAGCCCAGATCACCAGGAGTTTGAGCTTGGGAGGATGGAGGAAAGTAGTCATAGTTGCCTCCTGGTCCGTAATATTCTCCTTGATAATCTGGAGAGATGAAAGATCAGGGTTGAGCGTTATTGTAAACCATAGATTCTCAACCGACCTTATTTCACCTCATTGAAACAAGTATTCGAAAACTATTCCTTAAGCGTCAAATTGACGTAAGATAAACTGGCCATTTTTCAACTCTGTTTAAACCTACAACTTTTTAATCATGTATTTATGAAAATGATCTGAAGGCAGCACACAGGAAACAGCTTTTGTAGACATTTATAGATTTTTCATTTCATTCAAAACAAAATGTTTCACGATGCCTGGAAAGAGAAGTAAGTGTTTATCCATTAGTTAAAATTAACGTATCGTAATTGTTCAGAATACATGATGAAGTCAGAGTTCTGACGCTAGTCAGAATTGATGAAGCCAAACAAAACACTTCAAATTCACCAGTTTAAAATGTGTGTTATTTATAGCTATGTTATCAGAATCAGGATGTAAGTTATGTACTCTGTGTTTATGATAGGGATAGGAAAGCTCACCTCCGTAATAAGAGAAGTGGCCATTGGGCATCATGAGCTCGGCGGGTTCCACTCGCTCCCCCAGCGCCCTCATTCTCCTCGCACTGCGGAACAGCACGTGACGTCTCGCCCCCAGTGCGCTCAGCTGCTTCATACGTCTTTCCTTCGAGCGACGGTTCTGGAACCAGACCTGCTCAAAAAAATTTTAAAAAAAAGGGGGGGTTGGTGGTTGCCATGGCAACAATCCAAACTCAGAAGCACTGTACTAAAGAGTAGGTCGAAATAATATACACATTTCCATGATGATTACACGTGTTAGTAGTGCCCTGGAAAGAGTGTACTTATTGTTAACGCTTTTTGATATCAGATATCAGATGTCCTTTAAGACTTTTCCCAGAGGAAGAGGAACAACCTTAAAGTGTTCTTCATTTAACCTTTAGCCACCCATGATATCATATGATTTCACTTCTTCTTAATGATTCGTTGTAGTCTCAGATCGATATATGACCACCTTTGTTCGAAAATAGCAAAATCACCTTTAAATGATTATCATTTCCCAAAACATTTTACCCGCCACCTAGGCTGTCTCTTATTATTGTACAAGGATCAATTTATAGTAAGATCCAATCAATAATAATCAATCTAAATCAATGCACTGGTCCAACTTTTATCTTGACTAGTAACTAGCAGCATGTGAATTGAGACAAAGCCATAAATTAGGGTAAAAAAAGGGCCTTTTTTAAATTTTATTATTTACTTATTTATTCTTTCTTTTGTTCTGTGTATATTTGTAATGTAATCTTATCCACTTTGTCAAGAATTTTATGCATTTTAGTCAAGCACTTCAAGACATAAAAACTCAAACACACTTTTTTTCATTGCAAGATAACAAAACATCATGTAATATATTTTCATCATATATATATATACACATATATTAAATGTATTCGTTTGAAACAGGAGCAGATTTATCTCCTCTGCCTGCCAGTTATATCCAGTTACAAAAAAAAATAATAATAATCAGACCTATAGACCATCATTTTCATTTGAATATATACAAAGATTTGCCTCCTGCTTTGAAGGATTTGATGGATTGCTCTTCTCGTTAGAGCTTCCATCGCTCCATCACTTCGGGTGATGACTGAGCCGAGTTAATTCCATCTCGCCATTAGCACTGATGCTGTCTAAAGCGCACATCTGGATTTTAAAAATAAAGCAACTAGTGACTTCACAACATCACGATCCTGTGAGCACGTCTGTCGTCTGGTTTATTTTTTAATTCCGTTTCCATTGTTTCTGTATCTGTTCAGCATTATTCTACATTTTAATCTTAATTTTTCTTTTTTAAAATTGATAAGATGTAAACTTGGCCTTGAGCTACACAGTATAGCCGAATTCTTGTCAAATGTTACTGTGATACTCAGCTTTTCAATACTATTATGATATAAAGTAAACATATATGCAGATAAGACTTTTAACGAGGCTCTAAATGATACTAGATTCTAGTTTTGAACGAAAAAAATCACAGGTTCAGCAGTTGGTTTTAATATATTGATGGGCAAATCGCAATCAAGTTACACCTTAAAATCAGATGAGAGGATCTAGTTTTGCTGATTAGAGTTGATCAGCAGGTGATTGTTATTAGGATAAATCACATCACATGACGTGTTTATGAACGTATGGAAAGTTATGTTTTATTAAAAAACACACTGAATCATAAGCTATGGCTTTATGGCATTGTTTCATCGATGGCTTCATTTTCCTTATACTTATTGCTCATAGTTTTTCCACAGTTTTGGTTATGTGTCAGATTCAATTTGTTATTCGGTTTTAGTTCGGTCATGGCCAAATAAAAAAAAAAAAACTAATAAAATTAAAAAGTTAAACAATAATACAGGCTCCATAATGGTATTAATCCATCCATTTAAAATTATTTATTTATTTATTTATTTATTTTATTTATTTAATTTTTTTTAATGGTGTGCTGTGTTTGATTTCTTGTTTTTAAAAAGCCATATATGGAACCACAACAAATGATGAAGCAAATGATGGCCAGTTTGTTTGTTCTACTACATCAACAAACAAATAAACAAAGACAAACAAAGAAACAAATCAATGACTATATAAACAAACAAAACAAACAAGAACCAACCGACCAGTGAATGAATAAACAAACAAAACAAACCAACAAACAAACATATATGAATACATTCTAAAAAAAAAAACACAACCAAGTTGATGTCTAGTTTTATCTTCTGTGTCAACATTCATTTTGGGGTAAAAGTTAAAAGTAAAAATAATTGGATTGTGTTGTTGTGTTGGTGGTGGTGGTCTGTTTTATTGGTTTGTTAGAGTTTGGGGGTTTATTCTAAGACAAGAAAGGTTTAAATCAGATTTTGAAACAAGAAGCAAGGCGGCCTTTGCCGATGATCTTTGCACCGTTATCTTTATATCGTTTTATCAGCTTTTTTAAAAATGTTTTATTCTAGTTAAGTGAAAATGGTTCAGTTTTAATCTATTACACATGCTGTTTGGTGTCCAGGTTATTAACAAACATCATTAGAAACAAAAAATATTTTAAAAAATAATAAAAATTAAAAAACACATTAAAACTAAAAGCTAGAAGCAGAGAGCTATTTTAAAACTTTTATCAAGTTTTCTTTTTCCCAATCACATTTTTATCTACAGCTTTTGTTTGTTTTAAGTTGTTTGCAAACTTCAAACCCACCCAAAAATGTTATATAATATATATATATATATATATATATATATAAAGTTAATAACTTATTAATTTTATCGACTGTTTGAATCTTTTAGGTTCTTTTTTGTAAACATTGATGTTGTTGTTGTTGATGTTGATAACCTTTTATCTACCACTTGGTGATGTTTCAGTGATCTTGTCTTGAGAAGGCTCGGTCTTACCTGAATGACCCGCATGTTGAGGCCGGTCTCCTGCGCGAGCTGTTCCCGGATGTGCCTCGTGGGCTTGGGCGTGGCCGCGAAAGCCGCTTTGAGCGTCTCGAGCTGTTTGGCTTTGATGGTGGTGCGCGGGCCGCGTCGCTTCGCTCCTGCGCTCTGCTCATCGTTCTCATTACTGCACGTGTCTTTATCCGAGAGGTGACCCGCCTCCGAGTCTTTCCCATCATCCTGCGGGTCCTGAGAGTCCGGAGACAGGCTCGGCTCACTGCACGTCGTTACTGACAGAATAATAATAATTATTATTATCATTATTACTCCAACTAAAACCACAAGCACACGCTTTACGCGTATAAACAGCCTGTTTACCTGCAACTATTTACAAATCATTCCTCCATTTTTATGTCTGTTTAAACCGAAAATCCATAAAATCACGTGACCTACGTTCACTCGAGCAGGCTATACATGCCAACTAATAAGTGTGATCAAAATGCAATATTATTCTAAAAACATTAGCACTAAGAGGCTAATTACATATATATATATATATATATGTGTATGTATTGCGTGTGGACACGTGCACAGTGCATGTTAGAAATGCTCATATTTAATATCAGACTTATTAGCTGAGTTTTCAACTAAAATCAACGTTTGATCACCAGGAGTATATATATGTATAGGATATACATATATATACTATATATGTATAGGATATATATATGTGTGTATGTATTGCGTGTGGACACGTGCACAGTGCATGTTAGAAATGCTCATATTTAATATCAGACTTATTAGCTGAGTTTTCAACTAAAATCAACGTTTGCCTTACAAAGTTTTCGAAATGATTTCATGAATGGTTAATAATTTAGGATACATTTTCAAAACCACCACGCACTGTGCAGGCTATAGGTTATTATAATAATAAAAATAATGAAATAATAATAATGCACGCGTACTGGAGAGCAGGTTTGCGTCTTTGCCGTTGCTGTTGTTCAGGTAATCCTCTTTGCAAACGAATTTAGACTCGTCCAGGATGTAGAGCTCTTCGCCGGTGGACAGCTGCTTGTTGCATATGATGCACGTGAAGCAGTTGAGGTGAAACACTTTGCTTCTGGCCTTCCGGACGAGGTCAGTAGGAGAGATGACCTGAGAGCAGCCTCCACACTTTGTGCCATACCGTCTGCACAGAAATAACGCACATTGCATTGATGACTCTGAGGTGGATTACAAATAATTAATAGATTTTTTTTTAAAAAAATGATATAATTGAGGCTTACGCTCGAAGAGCTTTATAAACAGGGTTAAGGGTAGAAACGAATCAAGATTCACAGTAACAAATAAATGCCACATAATGCGAATAAAAACAGGGTTTATTTATTATTTTAAAGATTTTAAAAATCCAAAAGATCCATACAAGTCCTAATTGACTACGCATCGACTTCACGCGCATCTTAAGGCACGTGACGATAATTGTGCCAAATTTTACTCTTTGTTTTTCTTTTTTTAAACCTTAATATCTATTTACTGTGAAAATCTGCAATGCGGAACACACGGATTTCACGCGCAGGCTATATAAAGGAGTAAATCATTTCGGATTCGCGGACGGTGTGAAATAATAAGAGGCACATTACTTGACTGAATCATTTCGGATTGTTGTGATGGATTTACTTAAGCGAAAATCCAATGAAACGCACCCGGGAGCGCGTGTCACTTTTACACTTTTACATAAATGCTCTTTTTTCCCCCTCTCTTTTCTTAAAACGGTTAACAAACGCGACGGGTTTTTTTTTTATTCAGCCCCGAGCCGCTTTGTTATTGCTCTAATCCTCTTATCGCGTTTTCTCCTCCGCGCTTTGGCGCACCGTGTAAACAAAGCGCACAGCCTCGGAACACACACATGAGTGTGTTTAAGAAAATATCAGCTTCATGCACGCTGGTGATGGAATGGAAAAAAATAGATATATTTGCATTGAGTTTTTGGAGGGGTTGGAGGGTTCCCCCCACCTCAATTTAGCCCAAGAGAGTAAAAACAAGGCGTTAAAATAAATATATTAAATGTAAAAAAAAAAAAAAATGAAATTCCTAAAAAAATAACATGAAATGCAAATTCCTTGCATTAAAATGTGGAAGTGTGTTTACTCTTTGCTGTTCTAGTCTGAAATGGAAGGAAAATAAAGGAGGAATATAGTGATGGGATAATGATGACAATTTATCTTTAAATTGATCTGAATTCCATAAAAAAATAAAACGGTTTTTTTTTTGCACTAACCAAAAAAAGAAGCTAAATATGATTTTTGCTGTTGCTTCAAACATACAAAAAAAATCCTTTATGGTGAGTATTTATTATTATTATTATTATTATTATTATTATTATTATTATTATTATTATGTTGAAATGTTCTGTTATGTAATAAATGATAAAATTATTTATTATTAATTAGCAAAATGGTTAAAGAGCCATCAGTTTATTAAAGGGTTCTGAGGGAAGCCAAATAAAATACTTGCTCTAAATAACCTTCCCTTCAAATCTTAGCAATCACATTATATATTTATAATTTTATATAAACAAAACATTCCCTCTGTTTTACCAAGGAACCTTTGAGTCTAAATGAAAATGTAATTGATTATTCTTCTCTTTTATTATTATTATTATTATTATTATTATTATTACTGAAAAATACAAAATATAAATGAACATTTTCTAGATGGAAAATGGAATCTTTCAGTAACATTTTCCTGTTAATTCCTTAATTATTATGAACTAAATATTTAGTTCAGGAACATTTTTGGTTACAAATGATTCGTTTGGGGTTTTTTTGTCACCAGTTAAAAAAATCATGAAAAGGAATGTCTAGTAGAATGTTCTGGATATAAATAAACACTTTCTGAAATAAATCAAATGCCGTCACAGTGATTATTTTATAACTATTACAGCCTGATGATCACAACACACACATATTTGCTCATAGATGAAGAAGGTCCATGTGTCTTATCTCCGTGATTTGCCTCCTCCTCTGCCTCGGTGCTTACCTAAAAAAGTCTGTTTTGCAGTAAAGCCTGCCCTCTCTGGAGAAGCATTTCTCCGTTAAGTTGCACTTGCAGTCGCAGCACTGGACGCATTTGGCGTGCCACGCGCGGTCCAGCACGTTCAGCAGGAACCTGTCCAGGATGGGCCGCTCGCACCCGGCGCACTGGAGCATGTTTACACTCACGCAGAACACGCAGAGAGCTGATGTACTACAAGAAGCAGAAGATTCTTCAGTCCAAGTCGATGAGAAGTCCTTGAAAAGAGTTATTCATCAAATCCGACTTAACATCCCAAATGCGTTTTCTTGTATAAATCGCAGCCAAATCATCCCGGGGATAAAATGAGACTGTCAGAATAGTCTACAAAAGCCTTGCATGTAGGATTAAATTGTAAGCATGTATATCATTTATAATTGCTATTCGTCCATTTTGTCTCCAATAATGCCTGTATCCTGCTGACACCAAATAAAAAAAAATGACCAAAAAATGGGAAGGTGCAAGCAATTTTCCTGAACTGTCAAAGTGCGAACGCTGACATCCAGCCAGTCCAAATCTACAGCATTACAACCCGCTGCTTCGTCCCGTGGACACTACTTTGCACGCGCTCCTCCGTGCCCGTCAGTTTTCTACACTGGCACGCGCCTGCCAAGCCGGGTGAGTCGCTACAGTCCCGCCCACCGCCGCCAAGTGACGTCACAACGGACCATGACCAATCAGATTCGAGCCGTCTAGGTGACAAGGGCGCCACCTTGGACCGGAACCAATCAGATTTGGAGTCACGCTAGACCGGTGGCCGTCGTCTAGCTGACAAGTTTGGACCGGAACCAAAGAGTTCGGAGAAGTGTAGAGAGGGCTGGAGTGAAAAAAAAAAACCCCTCCCTATACACGGGCACTACATATATGAATATAGATACAAAAAATAGACTTCCAAACTTCAACTTCCAACTTTCCCTACGTATCCATATTATGATCATTTTTTCCAGGAAATTTAAAGGGGTTATTAGCATTCTATAAAGCAGTCACTTGGGATATTTTTCTTTCCTTGGGTTCCTGAGTCAATAGAATCGTAATTAAACTTATCAACACTAACCCCGCCCCCTTTTTAATACGAGCTAGCCCAAATTTTGACGGATAATTACGAGCGCATTAATATGAAGTTAACGTTTAAAACGCAGCCGGAACTACTGTCAGAGCTGCTGTAACAAAACATTAACCAACACCTTCTGGCCAATCAGAATCGAGAATTCAACAGCATCGTTGTTATAAATAGTCTATATTTATAGGTATACAGGTGGACAAAAGAAGCGCTCGGTGGACATATAATAAACATACAATAAATCCATTTACAAATTATTTTTTACCATAAGATGTGAAGATATGTCTACAGTAAACTGGATGTAAAAAAATAGTAATTAAATCAGGCGCGCTCTTTTCACACGACATGTCGTTACATACGAGTTGGCTTTTTCTTTTTTTTAACGAATTTGCAGTCGTGCTGCTTTAACCCAGCTGCAGGTTCAATGATATGCGAAATTACAGTGGGAAAAGCAAAGCGCGACAGTTTCCAGCTTGGTTGCACTGAGCGTCTCTGCGCGATTATACCGCAGGGAATCAGTAATGATCAGAGCATGGAGTCCGGTTTAGACGTTATCTCGCGCTGGGGGCAAAACGTGCGCGCGCCGGGAAGCGCCAGATAACGGAGCGAACAGAAGGCACGCAGCTGGCACCGGGTCCTGGTCAC